>NC_064414.1:36702500-36767500 GCF_023375975.1 Astyanax mexicanus | reverse complement strand
ATCCTAAAGCCACCATCCCTGCATTGTCTAATCTATTAATAAAAAAATAATATAAATAAAATATTGTGTGCATGGTCTGTAAGGTTTGTTAGACGTAACTCCTCTCTTTTTTCTCCTTTTAAATCAAAAGCAGTAGCGTTTCTCAGTTGTGAGGGACAAAATATAGTAAAGATAATCCTGAAGCCACCATCCCTGCACTGCCTAATACAGCACTGGAAAAAAAGAGACCACTTAAAAATGATGAGTTTCTTTGATTTCACCAAATTGAAAACCTCTAGAATATAGTCAAGAGGAAGATGGATGATCACAAGCCATCAAACCAAGCTGAACTGCTTGAATTTTTGCACCAGGAGTGGCATAAAATTATCCAAAAGCAGTGTGTTAGACTGGTGGAGGAGAACATGCCAAGATGCATGAAAACTGTGATTAAAAACCAGGGTTATTCCACCAAATATTGATTTCTGAACTTTATGAACTTGAACTTGTTTTTTCTTTGCATTTTTTTTTAGGTCTGAAAGCTCTGCGTCTTTTTTGTTGTTTCAGCCATTTCTCATTTTCTGCAAATAAATGCTCTAAATAACAATATTTGTATTTGGAATTTGGGAAAAATGTTGTTTGTAGTTTATAGAATAAAACAACAAATGTTCATTTTACTCAAATGTATACCTATAAATAGCAAAATCAGAGAAACTGATTCAGAAACTAAAGTGGTCTCTTATTTTATTCCAGAGCTGTATTTCTTCGAGTGGTCTGGTAGGTTTGTTGGGTGTAACTCCTCTCTTGTCTTTTTTTTTTTTTTAGGTATTTATAGGTATTAATAGGTATATGTATTACATAAATTAACAAACATAAATATATACAATTATGTACTCACAAACACAGAGTTTCACACAGCAATTAATTAACATTAACCTGCATTAAAAGTACTTTCCAGCATGTTTGGTGCAATTACACACTCTCACCAGAGAGGTCTCTAAATCCCCAAATGCCAAAACTTACAGATTTTTACAGTTTTTAAGCTCCTTAAAGATTTATTACTTTTCTTTTTCTTTTTAATTACTTACAGGGTACACGTGTGCATTCACTATGGACCTCTATCTCACTACCCCACTATGCCTCGCTCTGCCTCCAGCCTCATTATGTCATGTGAGCACAGTCTGCAGCATGAACAGCTCCCTCTGTTGCAGTACGCAGGTAATGCAATCTGAGTTTCTGAGTTTATTGATATTCATGGCATTATTAAATCTGTTCTGATGTGTTGTGATGTGTACTGTGAAAACTAATATATTTATAACAATTAAATTGTATCAATGGTACAATCCTATTAATGAGACATAGACAGACATAAAGATAAAGAGTTGGGTAGAAAGAGAAAGGTGGACAGATAGAGAAAAAAAGAGAGAGAGAGAGAGAGAGAGACACAGAGAGAGATTGAAAGGTATACAGAGATAATATAGATACAGATATATATATAAACACACACATTCTCAGGTTCAGGGCCTGGTATAGAGTATCTCGCGTATGAGTCCATTCTCCTCACCTCTTGCTCTCTCCTCACCTGTTCATTTCTTCCTGCCATTTGCCATATGGACGAGCGCTGCGCTCTGAGCAAACACTCTCATTTCCATCGGCGGCGGCTCATTACGAGACGTGTTCATTCTCCTATTCACGAGCTAGCTTCAGCAGCTGTAGTCTCACTCATTTCTATAGGTGCAATTAAACATCTGCTTTGTGGAACTGATTCATGTGAGCAAAGCTCAGAGCAACACAGATGAAAAGCCAGGCAGCGTCTTCCTGTCCTATCTGTCTCCTCCTGCGATACAGCCGTGCAGAATTACACCGACATATTTCACACAACCCTGGGAAGCCATTAACCATTTAAATTTCAGTCAGTGCAGTTAGCCTGTGTATTGCAGGGGAGAAGATAACTGCATGTGTGTAGCCATAACTGCAAGGACACACATGACTCTCCTCTCATGTGCCCAATAGGAGAGATGCTGAATATAAAGCTCAGTATAGTACAGTAAAGTAAAGTAAAGAACAGGTAAGGTTATAATGGGTTATAATGACCAAACAATACAATCTATAAAACAAGACGCTTATGCTCCATGAGGTGTATTTAAAAACACTGACATATCGGCTGCCAGAGCCCTGAGACAGCACAATTGGATTTGCTCTCTTTAGGTGGGTAGATGGCACTCTCTCCTTACATCCCTACAAAGGGTGATGTCACTCAGAACAAGGCGTCTGTGAGCTGATGTATAGGAACTGAGTCGCTGTGTTTTCCTCCAAATGCGCTGTGATGCTATTCGGCAATGCTACAGTGGCTGACTTCACATGTATCGGAGGAGGCATGTGTTAGTCTTCACCCTCCTGGTGTGTTGGGGCATCACTAGTGATAGGGGGAGTCCTCATGAGTGGGTCGGTTAATTGGTTGTGATAATTGGGAGAAAATGGGATAAAAATGAGAAATAAACTTATTTAAAAACACTGACATGGCAAAAAAGTCATGAAACAGAAACAAGCTACATAATCACAAATTAATTTCCACCAGAATCTCTTGTCTCTTCACATGGACAGTTCTAGCCAGACACTGCAGGTCACAATCCTTACCACCCACTCATTGTGCTCATGTAAATTCAGCCACCACCTCTTTTTAAACTGCTGCTCATGCTGCATTGCTGAGTAGCATCACAGTGCATTTGGAGGAAAGCGCAGCAACTCGGTTCTGATACATCAGCTCACAGATGTCTTGTGCTGAACGACATCACCATTTGGAGTGATGAAGTGAAAGAGCGCCATCTACCCACCCAGAGAGAGCAAGGCCAATTGTGCTCTCTCAGGGCTGTGGAAGCTAATGGCAAGCTGCCAGACTGGGACTCGAACCAGCGATTTCCCGACCATAGTGGCAGCACCTTAAGTCTTCTGGACCAATTATTGCTGATGTTTTCTCATGTCATCCCACAGCAGGGATGGACGATATGACTCTAAAATTATATCAGAATATTTCAAGATATGTTTGCAATAAAGATGTAGTTGGTGATAAAAAAATGATTTCTTTACTTTTACGAAAATACTACTGCAGCAAAATAAATGTAGCAAAAGTGAAGAACATATAGTGCATGCATATAGACTGCAAATATAAACAATTACACACAAACACACAAAAAAAACCACCTTAACGTCTTTGAGACGGAATACTGCTATTATCATAATATGGGTTTTTCTGAATCAAACCAAACAAACATCACTGTGTCCCAATATAGTGTGTGCAATACAATATGGCACACCCTTAACCCACAGTTATACCTCTTATTGAAAACAAATAAATAATAAATACGTACATAGATATGGTTTAAATAGATGGATGCATGGAGGCTGGGCCTTTGCCGCAACTCCCGCGCTCATTTCTAACTTTTCCTGTTCAACAACTGTAGAAATCACGCTCCGTAAGCCGTACGCAATGGGCTTTTCTTTTTCCCATTTCTTCTCCGTCCCTAAAAAACATCAATCATCTGCATTTGAAATGCGAGAAATAAATGTACCAGAAAGAAAGAGATATATCTCTTGTAAAAGAATCCTCATTACAAATACATTTACATGTAGTTTGCATTCTGCTTTCTACTGCTACTGCTCCCGTTCACTCACACATGGGGAGAGAGAGAGTGAGAGAGACAGAGAGTGAGAGAGAGAGAGAGACAGATAGAGAATGAGAGAGAGAGAGAAAGAGAATAAGAGAGAGAGAGAGAGAGAGAGAGAGAGAGAGAAGAGAGAGGAGTAATATCACATTCGTTTTCCTAGCGTGAAGAAGGCTGAAAGCTGTCCTGCCTTGGTCAAATGGTCAACAACAAAATTATTCATTGTCATGGTGCAGAGTTTAATTTCAGTCTACTCTTGATTATCACCATTATTATTCATCTATCACCAAACACACAATAAACCCGTGTGAAATGATGCATGCTGGAGGTAAATACGTTCCGTCTTCTGTGACAAAAAAAAAACAAAAACAAAACAACTCTAGCAGTGTCTGTCTCTCTCTTTCTCTCTCTTTGTTTTTTATAAAGTCGAGGAAACAGTGAGGTAGCTTGATTATCAGATTCAATCTGGAGGCGATCATGTAAATAGGTCCACATCTCAGCAAGTTGATATGCAAAGCAGCCCTGTCCCGTGTGTCAGGATCTGTGGAACAAGGAGATTAATGGAATCCTAAAAGTGTAAATTATAGCCTTTACCCACCACGGTGTGGAGAGGAAGGCCGCCTGCCCCCAGGGAGGCTCCCCACAAAGCAATTCCAGCAGCTCCGCACATGCAGATCTCTCAGACACAGGGGTGAAGGGCAATTTCCCCCAGCCTCACTTCTTTATTTATTTCCACAGATAGAGTGGCTGGACACATCTACATATCCATGTGAGGGCGGCTGGCTGCTTTGTGCAGGTAGTAATGTATGGAAGGAGAGGCTTTGGGAGGAGGGGGAGGGGAGGCATGAGGCATAGGGGGGCCAACAACACCAATATTCTCCAATATACATACATACATACATACATACATAGATTATTATATTAGCATTAGTATTAGAATTAGTATTATATTCTTATATTCTTGAAATGAATAAAATATCATGATGCTATTTTAGAGCCATATCGCCCACCCCTGATGTATAATATAAAAGAAAAAAAAAACGAAGCCACTAAGCATTACTTCAGTGTATAATTTAATTCTATTAATATAATGCAATCAGCATATAACACAACATTTTAAAGCAATTAATATGTGTATTTGTATTTATTTTAGTTTTGAAAGCAACCAAAATAAACAACAGCAACAAATAAATAGTATTATCACATCATGACTATAATGTATAAAAAAGCATTAACATAACCTTAAACCGGTAATAAAAAGAGCTTCAAGCTAAAGTTTTGAAAAACTATACGAAAAAAAAGAGTGTAATAAGGCCTAAAACAGCTAAAAATACAAACCAACAGCTAATAACACTTCTATTTTTTACATTTTACAAACATCAAAGATGTAGAATAAAACATGCTACATGCAAACCCACCCCTGATGTATAATATAAAGAAAAAACTAAGCCACTAAGCATTACTTCAGTGTATAATTTTCATAAACATTTTAGGCAATCAGCATTTAACTCTAAATTTTAAACAATTAATATTGTTATACTGTATTATCACATCATGACTATAATGTGCATAAAATCATTAACATAACCTTAAACTGGTAACAAAAGAGCTTTAAGCTAAAGTTTTGAAAAACTGTCCAAAAAAAAAAGGAGTGTAACAAGGCCCAAAACAGCAAACAATACAAACCAACTGCTTATAAGACTTCTATTTTTTTTCTACATTTTACAAACAATTTTACAAAGATGTAGAATAAAACCTGCTACATGCAAACCCACCCCTGATGTATAATATAAAAGAAAAAAAAACTAAGCCACTAAGCATTATTTCAGTGTATAACTAAATTTGAAACAATGAATATTCTTATACTGCAGCAACAAATCAGTAGTATTATCACATCATGACTTTAATGGGCATGAAAGCATTAACATAACCTTAAAACGGTAACAAAAAGAGCTTCAAGCTAAACTTTTAAAAAACTGTGCAAAAAAAAAAGGAGTGTAATAAGACCTAAAACAGCAAACAATACAAACCAATAGCTAATAACACTTCTATTTTTTTTTTTCTCTACATTTTACAAGCATCAAAGATGTAGAATAAAACCTGCTACATGCAAACGCCTCTGCATCCTTGCCTTGTGGGGGAAAAAAAAGGAAAAAAAAAAGAAAGAAAAAGAAAAAGGAAAGAAAAGCTCCCACAACACACCCAGCCAAGGCGGATGGTGAATAGGAGCTGACAGGGGAGCACCTCCGGACAGAGCGCCATAATTACAAGCACTATGTAATGTGTGTATTTTAATGGAATGATGCATGTCCTCGGTATTAAAACACCACTTCAAATCTGTCTAACCCACCCGCTCACACATACCTACCCCCCCCTCCCCCCCAAACCCCCACCAACCCAACTCTCTCTGTCTCTTTCTTTTTCGCTTTCAGGTTCTGGCAACAGTGATGTCCTCTCTGCTCGCCCCCCCCCCGCACCACCACCACCACCTCTCCCTTTTTACTATTCATTGAGATACAATCGGCGGTTGGCACTTCTCCAGTGTTAGATGCATTTGAATAATACATGACATGCCCTTTCGCTGACATCACAGTGCCAGAGCTCCAACAAGGTATGAATCTTATTCTATATACACTTCCAATGTTCTGCTGTTCACAATCTATACTGTCAACAATTTATCAAGGGGGATGCAGAGTGTCTCTGCCAAGATATCAGAGTGGTCGGCGGGCGCGTATGATCTAGTCGGAGCATCTGGCTCTTCAGTGCTCCTGACATTAGCACAGACAAGAGAATCAGTGGACTATTGAATGCAATTACAGTAAGCGAGACAGACAATAAAGATTGATAGCGCTTTCTCATTTTATCACGCGACAAACACCGCCGAGGTTAAGGCGCTGCCTTCAGCTGCCTGAATCTAATAATGATGGAAAAGATGCCAAGGTGTGGGCACGGGGTGAGGGGACCCGAATAATAATAGTAATAATAATAATAAAACATTAATAATAATGATAATAATAATAATAATAAAAGAAAAGCTTAAAAAAAAATCCTGATGTGGTTAAAGTACATTCCATATTGTCCATGCATCACACGCATCAAATGCACACACATTAGCTGTATTACCTACATCTCTGATAAGAATAAGAAAAATAAGAGATACATTTCTTTGATTTTACCAGATTGAAAACCTCTGGAATATAATCAAGAGCAAGACGGATGATCACAAGCCAACGAACCAAGCTGAACTGCTTGAATTATTTTTGCACCAGGAGTGGCTAAAAAAAAAAAGTTTTCCAAAAGCAGTGTGTAAGTGTGGAGGAGAACATGCCAAGATGCATGAAAACTGTGATTAATTGAATATGAACTTGTTTTCTTTGCACCAAACACAAACATACAGAACAGGGATTAATATGCACACACAATCAAGATTGCTCACACACAAACAGACACACACACAAACACTGAGGCAAATAATCACATTCTGGAGTTTTTTCTTTTTCCTCTTCTTCTTTTAAAAGAAGCAAAAGCCTTTAATGTAGCTTGCATCCAGCTTCTTGTCTTGCGTTAATGATGAATATTTACACTACATCGATCACTTTTTTTTTTTTTTTGCAATCTGAATGATTAAGAGGGGAGAAAGTCACCATGCATATTTAAACAATGCAAGAGATAATAAATGGATCTCTTTAGTACAATCAACAACCTCGGGCAACGCAGAGGAGAAACATCAGAGGGAAACAACTTCACTGTTGACCACACTGAAAGGCCAAAAAAAAAAAAAAAAAACCCACAACAACACAGCATCCCCTACATGCAGGCGAGGATACATATTCATACCACAGATGCATTTAAACAAAGCAAGCCCAGAACAGTGGGGTTTTTATAGAGAAACAAAAAGCTGACAAGTCGCACTGAAATGACCTGACAAGATTCCCACTACCTGGCCTGAAAAAAAAAAAAAAAAAAAAAAAAAAAAGCATTATTGGGATGCAATTTTAACTGGGCTTACTTGCAAACATGACAAATGTTTAATTCCTTGGAAGAGTGTGAAAGAAAAACCATTTTCTGGGAGACATGGAGGAGATGACATGTCACCGTGAGGCTTTTCCATTATTTGGTTGAGTAATCATAACAATACAGCATACTTCCCCCCCCAAGAGTTAATTGCACTATAGTGGTATAAGGCGACGCCGACATTGCTATGTTTGCATGCACACGTTAAAGCTCCTTTCCTTTTTTTTCCCTTCCTCTATTTTTCCTGTGAAAGGAACAGTCTGATTTCCACTACATTACATTTCACTTCCATATCAATATACTTGTTTCAGTGGAACAGATGCCAGTAAAATGGCTGTGTCACTGAGCCTAGAAGAAGAAACACACATACACATACACACACAAATACACACAAACAATACACTACACTACAGTTCTAATACTGTTATATAATACTGTAAAAGTCTATAGCCACTCTATACTACAACATTAGCACTGGTTCCATTCAACATTTTTAGCATTACAGGGGTTGGACAATGAAACTGAAACACCTGTCATTTCATTGTTTTAGTGTGGGAGGTTTCATGGCTAAATTGGACCAGCAGAGTGTGAAGGTTTAATTAGCAGAGTAAGAGCACAGTTTTGCTCAAAATCTTGCAATGCACACAGCATTATGGGTGACATACCAGAGTTCAAAAGAGGACAAATTGTTGGTGCACGTCTTGCTGGCACATCTGTGATCAAGACAGCAAGTCTTTGTGATGCATCAAGAGCCACGGTATCCAGGGTAATGTCAGCATACCACCAAGAAGGACGAACCACAGATAATCCAACAGGATTAACTGTGGACACAAGAGGAAGTTGTCTGAAAGGGATGTTCGGGTGCTAACCTGGATTGTATCCAAAAAACATAAAACCACGGCTGCCCAAATCACGGCAGAATTCAATGTGCACCTCAACTCACCTGTTTACACCAGAACTGTCCGTCAGGACAATAAATTATTGTGGTCTAAAACCAGGTGTTTCAGTTTCGTTGTCCAACCCCTGTAGCATTACGTTCTTTAGCAAATATTAAAAGAACAGAATGGCAAAAACGACAATGACAAAATTTATTACTAAAGCCATATACAGTCAGCCAAGATATGTTTGATATCTGAAGTGTGCTACATTCATTTAAAACAGTAGATGACAGATTGCCAAACCAGCCCACAAACACTGTTAGCACGCTGTAAGCACCCATTTCTAAACTACTTCTGATGCAAGTAAATTAAAATATGAAATTATCACAAACCAAAGGCATTTAAATGATGTCACATGATGCCACAAGATGGTTGTGTTACAAGCGTTCTTGCAACTAGAGTTGTGCACTGGCATGGGATCAACCCTGCTCATCATCTCCACCAACGTTATGCCATTTTCACCTGCCCACTTCCCTGCAGGTGTGCAGTGCTGCCCACCTTTCTACTGACGCTTTATGCCTGACTCAGGGATTAGTTAAGTAGGGCTGTGTCCCAAACCTCACCGCAGAAAACTACACGTTTCCAAACTTGTCACCATTTAAAACTGCATTCATGTAATTCATGTATTTGCTTTAGTGAACTAAAACAAGTTGAAGTTGAAACAATGCCAAAGCAGGACTAAGCTGCAGTTTTTTTGTTTTTTTTTTTCAGATGTGAACCAAAGTATCAACACACTTTTAAGCTGTAAGAATTTCACATGCGCAAAAAGATGCACCTGCATTATTGATCAAGTCTGGGGTAATTTTTTTTTATAAATAATAGGCAATGCAAGGCAACACATTTGTTTATTTTTAAGTTGTTTTTAGTTATTTAATTTTTTGCAACGCATTGTAAGGCTCACTATTAATAAACGTCTATTTTCTGGTCTATTTTCATACACAAGGTGCACTGGATTATAAGGTGCGTTATGAGACACTAGTAAGGATCAGCAGTGTCCCCATGTTTTTTTTTTTTTTCTTTTAATTCACTGGGTGGCGAGACCTGTAAAGCTAAGCTAAGTTAAGTAAACAAAACTGTAAAGTTAACGTGTAAGGCTAATGCTGCTCCAGCAGTGCTAGCTGGGGTTAGCAGCAGGCTACAGGCCAATAATACTCACCTCTGAACGGGCGAAAGAGCTAGCGCTTTTGTGTGGTTAGCAACTAATGCTAATACTGCTCCAGTCTTGAATCTCGGTGCTGGAGATCTAAACTGAAACTCCTTTATAACGCTGTATTTCAGCGGAGAGGCTTTACTGCTCCTTTTATCCTGACTGGTAAAATTCATGCATAAGGCGCACCACATTATGCACAGAAGGTGCACTGGCGGTTTTTGCAAAAATAAAATAATTTTGAAGTGCACCCTATAGTGCTTCAAAATCATTGTGCTAGTTGGAACATTGCTTTATGTTGATTTATTGTATTGAGTTACTTCAGCATCAATTAGGAGTGGAGTTCTTAAACGCTATACGCTTTATTGCCATGGAAAGTGATCATAAACCACCTATTTAATGGCCAAGTCAGTGTCTATCTATATCTATCCAAACCGAGTGAATGTGTATGGACTGACCACCAAATCACACAGCAAAACTTGTCTCTAACTGTTTTTTTGTTTTTTTTTTAGTTCTGAGAGCAAAGCGAGCCTCTGCCAAGTATAAGTGTAGTGTTGCTAATATAGTGTGCAGTGAGTGTAAGTCACACATCATTAACCTTTTATGGCTACTGTGATGCAGCAAATCAGTAATAAATGCTTATTGATCTGATTTTCATTCCCAATGAGCTCAGCCATTCATTCAGCGAGCGCCAACATTTCCATTGTACTACTAAATGCAGAGTGAAAAAGCATGTGTGTGTGCTAATTAAGGCAGACTTCAACTAGACGAAAGGAAGGTTTTTTAATGCAAAATGGCAAAATGTTTGTTATGGTTGATATGGTTCACAACAGCATTGATACAAATTGAATCTTCCATTGCAATATACATGGGTTGGACAATAAAACTAAAACACCTGTCATTTTAGTGTTTTAGTGTGGGCTAAATTTCAGGGCTAAATTGGACCAGCCTGGTGGCCAATCTTCACTAATTGCACATTGCACCAGTAAGAGCAGAGTATGAAGGTTTAATTGGTAGGGTAAGAGCACAGTTTTGCGCAAAATATTGCAATGCACACAACAAAATCAAAAGAGGACAAATTGTTGGTGCGCGTCTTGCTGGCGCATCTGTGACCAAGACAGCAAGTCTTTGTGATGTATCAAGAGCCACGGTATCCAGGGTAATGTCAGCATACCACCAAGAAGGACCAACCACATCCAACAGGATTAACTGTGGATGCAAGAGGAAGCTGTCTGAAAGGGATGTTCGGGTGCTAAGCCGGATTGTATCCAAAAAACATAAAACCACGGCTGCCCAAATCACGCAGAATTCAATGTGTACCTCAACTCTCCTGTTTCCACCAGAACTGTCCGTTGAGACAATACATTATTGTGGTCTAAAACCAGGTGTTTCAGTTTCATTAGTTTCATTGTCCAATCCCTGTATATGTAAAATACTGTGCTTACTTAGCAGAGTCTCTGCTAAGTTTCTGGATCATAAAACCACTAAAACAGCTAAAGCAAAAACAATAATTATTAAGCACAGAACCACATAAGCACTGAAGCAAAAAAAAAGAAGCTCCTTAAAAAAAGCTCCTAAAGTTTCCTCTTTCTTCTTCTCTGTGCTTGGGACAGAAGGTTTCCAGGGCTGGTGGAGGAGGCTGACAGCTGAGGCTATTTGCATGCACACGCGGTTGCACACGCAGTCACAGGCGGTCACACATGCAAGGTGCTGGGGACTTATCAGCAAAGATAAGGCCTAGCTGGCCTTTTACCTGGGGAATCCAGGCCTAATCTGAAAAAGCCTGTCACTAACAAAGAGAGATCCCTTCCTCAAGGATAGCGAGGCTAAAGTGAAACCCAACTTTGCTCCATCGCCTCCTCGCCTTTTATCTCCCCCCTTCATTTAGGTCCACACTCATTGTTCTCATAACGCAATGCTTTTACCCTTGCGCAGTGACTCCATTACCAGTGGATATTGTCCCTCTTGTCCTCACTGTCTTTGATAGGTGAAAATGAATGAGTATATAAATATTGACAAAATGCTTCTTTTTTTTTTTTCTCCACAGGTTTGACTTTGTCCCGCACTTTTTTTCGCTGGCTAGCCTGTGCTTGAACTGAGGGGAAAAAAAAAAATAAATAAATAAATAAAAAAACCTCCCGGGCCCTTATGTGTTCATCTGCTTTTTCATCAATGATAAAAGGTTGGGCTTAATCCAAGGATAATTTGCCCATCCTGTTTATTCACTGGTGAAACGAGCACAAACAGTTTGTGACAGATAAATAATCTATCAAACCAAGCAGCGCTCCTTCATGGACCTAGTGGTCAGTCCGCTGTTTACTGACCAAACAAAGCATTTGCATATAAAGCAGCGTCCTCAACATCAAATCGGCATACAAAGGATCCTATTAACAACAGTTACCTTGAGGCATGTGCCGCACGTGCACGGGCGCCGCCAGGTACAGTAGCGATAGGCCCGGAACGGCGCGGATATTCTGATACTGAAAAAAGGTAAACAGACCCCGTTAACAGCATCTCATTATTTGACAAACGCTGTCTCACAGTTGCGGGGGCTCTGTTAAGATGCTTATCGCGAAATGTCAAAAAGAATTACAAAGATAACTGTCTCTTCCGAATGGGCACAAGGCACTCTGACATATTGCTCAGCGATGGCACAGATAAGCCAGCCCTGAGACTCCTGTTCCTCAGTCGGCGGCCACTGGATTTTCCCCCACATCCAAGGAGCCTAATTCCCCACTCATATGAATATGCCATTTCCGTCCCGCCAGCACGATGAATCCCTGAACTGTACGTCACTTTTCACCAGCCCCACCAAAAATGCCATATTAATGTCAAAAGAGATATAATGATTCGGATTCGTCAGATTGCCCGATGTCAGAACACATCCGTCCGTGGAGCTGGTTGATTAGAGATTTCCCATCAGAGACAGAGGAGCGCAGAAGATAAGCCTGCTCTTCGTGTTCCACAGCTCCACGGGAAACGCAGAGACACCAGAGTTTTATCAACTTTCCTTACGGTTCCTCACCATCCCTCACACTCTCCTCCTACAGCCGTTTAGACCATTCTTCATATAGAAAAGAATTAGTGCAACATATTAGAACAATGCTTATGATTATAAGCATTGATCTAATATGACGTGCTTACTCTCCACTACAGATTCCATCCCAGCCATTAGTGGCACTGCTACACTCCTGAATACAGTCATATGAAAAAGCACCCCTATTAATCTTAATCATTTTAAGTTCTAAATATATGGGTGTTTGAAACAGCCATTTCAGTTTGATATATCTAATAACTGATGGACACAGTAATATTTCAGGATTGAAATGAGGTTTACTGTACAGACCACCTCCAAAGAGCTGCAGCATCATCTTGCTGCAGATGGTGTCACTGTGCATCTGTCAACAATACAGCGCATTTTGCACAAGGAGAAGCTGTATGGGAGAGTGATGCGAAAGAAGCCATTTCTGCAAGCACGCCACAAACAGAGTCGCCTGAGGTATGCAAAACCACAAGACTCTGTTTGTGGCGTGCTTGCTCTTTGGAGGTGGTCTGTGGATTGTCCTTGACTGTTCTCACCATTCTTCTTCTCTGCCTTTCTGATATTTTTCTTGGCCTGCCACTTCTGGGCTTAACAAGAACTGTCCATGTGGTCTTCCATTTCCTTACTATGTTCCTCACAGTGGAAACTGACAGGTTAAATCTCTAAGACAACTTTTTGTATCCTTCCCCTGATTAACTATGTTGAACAATCTTTGTTTTTAAATCATTTGTGAGTTGTTTTGATGAGCCCATGATGCCACTCTTCAGAGGAAATTCAAATAGGAGAACAACTTTAATTGGCCACCTTAAATACCTTTTCTCATGATTGGATACACCTGGCTATGAAATTCAAAGCTCAATGAGGTTACCAAACCAATTTTGTGCTTCAATAAGTCAGTAAAAAGTAGTTAGGAGTATTCAAATCAATAAAATAATAAGGGTGCCCATACTTTTGCACCGGTCACATTTTGGTTTAATGCATATTCCACATTTTCTGATGGTCCCCCCTTGAATGTGAGTCTTGGTCCTCCCAAGGTTTCTTCCTCCTCCTGCAGCTCTGAGGGAGTTTTTCCTTGCCTCCGTGCTCACTGGGGGTTCTGTATTCTGTATTTTCTATGTTTAAAGTTTTGCCTGATTCTTTGTCCTGTGATTATGTTTCTGTAAAGCTGCTTTGTGCCAACACCAGTTGTAAAAAGCGCTATACAAATAAATTTGATTTGATTTGATGTGCTGCAGTTCCTCGTTCAACAGCTAGACGCCAATACGGATCTTACACAGGGCCACAGAACCCCATTAAAGCCAGTGTAGAAATCTGCAATCTCAATATAGACCCAGAATGGGTTACCTTAACATATTCAATTCAAACTCTCAATTTTGTAATTTGCGTAAAAATAGTTTGTCTCATACATCCCAACACAGTGAGTATCAGACACAGCAGAGTTAGCAAAGAGAGCTAACAACACTGTCATTTCCAGTTCTAAAAAGCCACCAGCAGTTCTATAAAGTCACCAACATTAAGCTGTAAAGAAAAGTGAAATTGAGTTCTCTAAAATGATGGTGCTCCATCTAATACTTTTGGGGTGAGCTGATTTTCTTCTAGCTGAATGCAATAAAATCCAAACAGTGGTGTTTCAAAATCTAGTAGAAAGTCTTCCCTAGATGGTACTGACAGTGCAGACAGACAGTTATTTAAAGGTGTCCTTCCCCTAAAATCCACTTTTTCTTGTTCTTACAAGTATAGTAAAATACAGTAGGTTTCATGAAGTTTCATGATGCACATGAAACTTTTCCTCAGCTTTCATTGTCTGCAGTAGCTAGTAAAAGAAAATATTCAGAAAAACGAGTCAATTAGAAAAAGCACTGGTATCAGCAGCTAAAGGCAGGAAGCCAGGCACGTCTCGTCAGGCAGTTCGCTCCTGTGTTATTTGTGCAAATATCACATCAGTGTGGATTTTTACTTTCTGGACCTGGACTACCCACCTCTGTGTGTAAGTAACTATAGTTTACATAGGATCTTTACAGAGACTCTAAGACTCTAAGATGAGTGGCTAAATTGCACTTAGTGGGGCATTACACATGTTGTAAAGTAACATATGACATTGCCACTGACTGTTATTAGTGTAAAAATGTCTTTATTTTAAACTTATTTTTAACGGTTGTTCCTCTCTTGCCTTGCAGTTCTTTTAGCCAATCAGAGGTGATATGTTTGCATGAATGAATAACTATGAGAAAGAGCCAAAACCCTATTGTTTCCCTCCTTTTTTTCCCCCACAAAAAACAGCTCACATTGCATCCATTCATTCTAGAGACCACAACTAGACATTTTATATATTTTTATATTTTTATATGTTAGAAATAAGAAGTAATGTATGAGCAGGTGTTCCAATACTTTTGTCCATATAATGTGTATTAATCCAAATTTAAATATCCTTCTGAGCACTACAATGGATTTGTTTTTTTATATTAAGAGATCTCCATTGGTGGTGACATGTTTAGTGTTATTAGATGTGTGTGTTCCGTTTTTTTTTTTTGTGTTTTTTTTTCCCTTGAGCATGTTGTACTGCATCCGTGTTTAATGAAATAACTTGGGAAGGTCAGAAAGACACGAGGGCACCAGCTGTCCGGCCCTGCGAGTGCTGCAAATGCTGCATCCATTTTAAGGGTCATTAATTAAGCAGAGTGGAATTATTCTGCATAGCTTCCTCTCTCCCTTCCTCTTCCCTGTCAGCGCTTAACAGGTTCAAGCTCCAATGCATCAAATTCTAGATAAAATCTCCAATAACAATTAAGCCGGAAACACGCAATTTGCTGAGGAAAAAAATGGTCAATACCTATTATTGCCTCTGCATACTAAATGATCGAGTCTCCTCTGGACTTTTTTGCATCACAAATCACAGCCCCCTTGAACTTGAGATACACTGAAGTCCAGCAAGTCAATGTAAACCAAGGCAGGTTTTGCGGGGAAAGGGTCAGAATTCAAAATTTCTCTTGCATTTTACTATAAACAGATTATTTTAGCATAAATGTTACTGTGATTTTGAAACTGATTTACATAGATCATCTTGACAGTGTTCGGTTGCCCTGCATTTTGCTTTAATTATTAAGTAAGTGTGAAGAGTGTGAGCTGAAGCATTCCATCTGAAGCATTTCTAAAACATTACTGAAAAATTCTATAAAAAAAATCTAAAAATGGAAATTCTGTAAGAAATATCAAAATTGGACACCGTTAAAGGTAAAAAGTTACACCAATGTTGTTTCTAAATGGCTCTCGTGGATGCTAATTAAACTTAAACATTAGGTACAGTTCCATTTTATAGATCAGCTATGACTAAAACACACTTAATTCTATACTTATCTAAAAATATAATCCTAAAACCATTCATTCAACATTAGGGGTGTGACGAGATCTCATGGCACGAGATCTCGCGAGATTAAAACGTGACAATATTTCTCGTCAAGCTTAAAGCTTAAACCTCGTAGGAAAAAACGTGGACTTTTTATGAGGGATCTGGTAACACAGTAGCGATAGCAGTGAGTGTGGCGGCTGAGCAGTGAGAGCAGCTCTCAGCAGAAGAGGAAAATTCGGGCATTTGCATAGAAGATGCTTCTGCTACTTTTAAGTTGTATATCTGGCTGCATTTTGGCTCCAGTGGAAACAATAAACGGTAACAGAGTGACCAACAAGACACAAACCATATGTTAATACTGTACATAAATCATACACGTGACTGTTTCACAGGAAGCTGTACTAATCCCATAGCTCTGTACTGTAATTTAAAAAAATGTTATGTCTCTGTTTGCACTTCAAGCATAGGCTTAATATGACTGGTTATGGTTATGTATAGTTAAATTACAAGAGATTTAGGAGAAAAAAAACACAAACCCTAGACTGGTTGTGGTTTGCACTTATTGTTTGCACTATATAAACGTTAATCAACGTTTAATCTCTACACCTGTCAAATTTGCTATCCAGCTTCAGGCCTAACAAAAACCTGTTGCTGTGATTTTCCTTACTCTGACATCTGTTACTTCATCAACTTTCCCTTTAGTTGTAATAACTTGATGTTTTAATTTATGCTAACTCAATTACTTAACTTTTTAAGGCAACCGGTTTTCTCAAATTTTGAAAGTAAATTCAACATTTTCTGGCTTACAGTGTACGGTGTTCCCGCTCTCCAAGCTACTAATTGTTTCCACCTGTCACCTGTCTTTCCCTGTATATATACCCCTCTCTTTGCTCTCCGTGTACTGAATACTGAATCTAGTTTTCTAGCTCCTCTGCGGCACGTTTTCTTTGTATTTTGCTTCCTTATTATTGACCTGTTTTTGGGATAGAGATATGTGTGCCTTGTCAAATGTATTGTTTATATCGTTACCAACCTTATTTTTGATTTTTTTTTTTAATCCTCTCTCGCCTAGCTCGCCAGCTTGCCTGACTACTCTCTTTTTGCTGTGTTGTTTACATTTGCTGCTATTTGGTTTCTGACCCTGCCTGTCCCTCACAATTCCCAAAAGTCTAGCCCTTTGTTAACAATAAACTTTGTGATTCGTATCTGCGAGTGTCTGGCCTGTGTCTGGTCTGTGTGACACCAACACACATGTATAAATGCTCACAATGGTTTAAGCCACTTGAGCAGACTGTACAGTAGACTCTGCAATTACTTAACTCTAAAGTATAAATCGGCTTTTAGGATTTTCTTATATGTTTAGGTGCATTCTCTAGTATCAAAACAAATCAGACATCATTTGTTTTCTTTATTATAAATTGTATTCTAAATCTGTAGAGGTGAACATGGCACCACAAAACAACAAATTCAAAACAGACAGTTTTTAAAGCTTCTTTTTTCACAACTGTGCAATATAGACCAGGGTAAACCTGAGCATGAATATAAAAGTGATCATGTTATATTTATCCATTTCACATTGTCCTTCCGCAAGAATTACAGCCAACCTAACTTGCTCCTCTCTGTTTTACAGCAAGTTAAATACCAATACAATGCATTAAAGTAATATATTATTTAAGAGCGAGTGTATATGCGCATGTCTGTGTGTGTTTACTTCTCCTCCACTTGTGTTTCATTAGTTGTTAATAATAGTGTGTGTCCACAGTCGTCCTGGTTAAAGATCACCACAGTGATTGATCCATTGGGTCACTGCCCAGGCTTTCATGCTGCTGCACAAACACCTTTCTCTCTACGACCACAAACACACACACACACACACACACACACAACAGCACAGGAGGGCATCACAGCCATGTTTCATTATTCATTCTCCCTCTCAAGCTGCTGACAGTGACTCTCTGATGGCACTTTTCACTGGGTCCACTGCCAATTTCAAAAAGAGAGACTTCCTGTCCACCAGTGTGCAGCATGGAGAGTGCACATGCTTAACACACACAAAACACACACATACACACCTCCAACAAGAATTGCATCATTCCCAGAGACATAAAGAGGAAACATGTTTTAGGTTTTGATTATAATGCTTCACTGACCTGTTCCCCTTTGACCTCCTTTTATCCCTATCCAAAGATGTTTTTCCTTTAAACTTATTTTACATTGTACTTGACTATTGTAAGTCGCTTTGGACAAAAGCGTCTGCCAAATGTAATGTAATGTAATGTAATGTAATGTAATGTAATAGAGAGGACAGCACCTTTGTTATTACCATTCTTATATGGGAAAACCTACGACTGCACTATGTTACTTGGGTGGCACAAATAGCTTCCTTTGCCCTACTGAGTACGAGTTTAAGCACTTTTTTTGTACTTGCTGATACAGATACAGACAACTACTCAGAATTAAATACCAGGAGTATTCTGCCATAGTGTAGTTGTTAATGTAAAAAAAATTGATAGATGGATCTCCCCAACTCACTCTCCTTATTGCATGCTCTCTCTCTCTCTCTCTCTCTCTCTCTCAAGAGTTGTCTTGTCATTGGTGCAGTAACGTGCACTAGGCACACAGTATCAGACATTAGTATTGGAGATTGGTGTCTGACATCGGTATCAGACATTGGTACCTGACATTTGTATCAGACATTGGTACCTGACTTTGGTATTAGACGTTGGTATTAGACATTGGTATAAGAATTTGGTATCAGACGTTGGGAGCATACATTGGCTTGGACGTTGGAATCGGACGTTGGTATCAGACGTTGGTATCGGATGTTGGTATCTGACATTGGTATCAGGCGTTGGTATAAGACTTTGGTATCAGACGTTGGGAGCAGACATTGGTTTGGACGTTGGAATCGGACGTTGGTATCGTACGTTGGTATCTGACATTGGTATCTGACATTGGTATCAGACATTGGTATAAGACTTTGGTATCAGACGTTGGAAGCAGACATTGGTTTGGACGTTGGAATCGGACATTGGTATTCGACATTGGTATCAGACGTTGGTATCAGACGTTGGTATCGGACATTGGGATCAAACACTGGTTTGGACGTTGGTATCAGTTGTTGTTATCAGACGTTGGAATAGGATGTTGGTATCGGACATTGGGATCAAACATTGGTTTGGACATTGGTATCAGACATTAGGAGCAGACATTGGTTTGTACGTTGGTATCAGACGTTGTTATTGGCCGTAGGTATTGGCCGTTGGTATCGAACGTTGGTATCGGATGTTGGCATTGGACATCATGATTTGCAGAGTTGCTGAGGTTTAAAGTTGAGACCACTGGATCTCCCCAACTCTCCCTCCTTATTGCATTTCTCTCTCTATCAGACATTGGTATCGGACGCTGGTTTCAGACGTTGGTATTAGACATAGGTATCAGACATTGGTATCAGGCATAGGTATCAGACATTGGTAATAGACGTCGGTATCAGACATTGGTATCAGAAGTTGGTATCAGATATTGGTATTGGAACTCATGGTATTGGGCAAATATAACAATTATTCCAGTACTCTAACCATTGAGCCACCACTGCTCCTAAACACAAAAATTCAAAGATGAGGTTTGACATGATAGCTCAAATAAAAACCTTTATTAAAAATAAGTGGTAACTGCAACACAGTTCTGTCAGAATTAAAATAACTGTCTGACTGTCTAATCAACACACGGAAATTTGACAACACGTGTGTGTGAGAGAGAATGGGAGAGAGAGAGAGAGAGAGATAGAGAGAGAGACAGAGATAGAAAGAGAGAGAGAGAGAGAGAGAGAGAGAGAGAGAGAGAGAGAGAGAGAGAGAAAGAGAGGAACAGTGAAAGCATTTACTGTCTGTGACCCCACAAAATCATAGTGGACACTGTTAAAGAAAAATATAAAATGGAAGCTGCTGCGGGTGACTTATCTTTGATCCGAGGTTCAACTTGATAAAAAACTCACTGGAGAAACAGGAGAATTCTATTATTCAGTAATGAATCAGAGACGTCTTCTGAATCACCTTAAACAGGTCTAAGTAAGTCCTTTTGAAAAAGCAGGAATGACGAACGAGGCCAGAAATCCTTTCTAATCTGGACGTAACTGTTACGTCTTAATTAAAAATGTAAATACCGCCACCCTACTTCATAAAATCGCGGCTGACCTACATTAGAATTAATGATGTCACTGGATAGTGCGCGGGGCTGCACGTCGGAGGATTCCCAATGAAAGAGAATTAGAAAGGAGCTGACCCAAATACAATCTCACCAACAGAGGAATCATGTTATGCTAAGTAGGCCATAAAGGTACTTAAAGATTATGCAAAAATTCTCTTTTAATGGATGACATGAAGGAATGAAAGACAGGCAAATCTCCCGGTGCGGGCGAGGTTTCCGCCCATTTCATCTGTGCTTGTGTGTGTAGAGCCACAGGGCAAGAGACGAGCTCTATGCAGGCGTACACGCAGAGAGAGCTGGGAGAATACCAACATTTCTTTTTTTTCTTTTTCTTTTCAAAATCTTAACGCATGTATTTGCGCAGTGAGTTCATAAAACATAAACGTGGGCCATTGTCCCAGTTTATAAATCTGAATCACCTTAAAGGCATGTTCTCTATCTCGCTTTCAGTTCTTTTAGCTCTCTTCTCGAAAAATCGTAACACAGAAACACAGTTAATACACCCTCAGAAATGCAGTAAAATCTAGTGGGCTAAATATGTCCGGCTTCTTATACTCAAACTGATTTCTTAAACCTCCTGCCTTATCTAAGCTGATTAACAGGGTTGTATAGTAACTGAATGTATATGTAATGGCGTTACGTAACTGGAGTAAAAATGAAATGTAACATTTGACTAAAATATTTTAAGGCTAAATTATACTTTGTTTATTTAATAATTAATATGCCCGTTTATAAAGATGTAACAGTAACTGCCCACATACATCTGTGCTCCCTAATGTTGGCATAATGTTAAGGAGCAATCCCCTAGAGGACAGTTTAGAGTCAAAAGTTTCTGACACCAAAAAAAAAAAAAAAACATGGAGAAAGTACAGGAGATTATAATATAGGCCAGTGTTATTTTGATTTAGTTTTAGTCTTAGTCTTAGTCACATTTCTGTCTTCTGGTTCTTATTAATTTTACTGTAGTTTCAGACGACGAAAACAAACAACATTTTAATCACTATACGGATGGGATTAGTTTCTCAGGGGGGCATCTGTGAAAAATATTTCACACTTCTACTCAGTGATAAAATGCGACGAGTGTGTACAGTTGTAGCGCAGAAAACGAGCCAAAGATTCGATAAGCAGCGAGAGTGCGCGGATGTAGTGCAGAAAACGAGCATAAGAGTTGAAAAGCGGCAAGAGTGTACAGTTGTAGCACAGAAAACGAGCCAAAAAGTTAAAAAGCTTTGAGAGTGTACAGTTGTAACGCAGAAAACGAACCAAAGAGTTGAAAAGCGACGAGCGTGTAGTTGTAGCGCAGAAAACGAGCCAAAGATTCGATAATCAGCGAGAGTGCACAGTTGTAGTGCAGAAAACGAGCCAAAGAGTTAATAAGCGGAAAGAGTGTACAATTATAGCGCACAAAACGAGCCAAAGAGTTGATAAGTGGCGAGAATGTACAGTTGTAGCGCAGAAAACGAGCCAAAAAGAGTTAAAAAGCTGTGAGAATGTACAGTTGTAGCGCAGAAAACGAGCCAAAGATTCGATAAGCAGCGAGAGTGCGCAGATGTAGTGCAGAAAACGAGCATAAGAGTTGAAAAGCGGCAAGAGTGTACAGTTGTAGCACAGAAAACGAGCCAAAAAGTTAAAAAGCTTTGAGAGTGTACAGTTGTAACGCAGAAAACGAACCAAAGAGTTGAAAAGCGACGAGCGTGTAGTTGTAGCGCAGAAAACGAGCCAAAGATTCGATAATCAGCGAGAGTGCACAGTTGTAGTGCAGAAAACGAGCCAAAGAGTTAATAAGCGGCAAGAGTGTACAATTATAGCGCACAAAACGAGCCAAAGAGTTGATAAGTGGCGAGAATGTACAGTTGTAGCGCAGAAAACGAGCCAAAAAGAGTTAAAAAGCTGTGAGAATGTACAGTTGTAGCGCAGAAAACGAGCCAAAGAGTCGATAAGTGGCGAGAGTGTACAGTTGTAGCGCAGAAAACGAGCCAAAGAGCCAATAAGCGATGAGAGTGCACAGTTGTAGCGCAGAAAACGAGCCTAAGAGCTGATGAGCGGCGAGAGTGCGCAGTGTGTGCTTGCAGTAAAACTGAGCCAGATCTTCTTTCAGAGGCTGTACGTGTGACGTAAGTGCGTAAAACGTGTGACGTGGCCAGAGGAAAGATTAATATATTATGCTTAGCAGGGATGGTTGTTTCAGCACACTGGTACCATTAAACACAAGATTTGATCTCTTCTCCACTCAGAAATGCTTTTGCTTTCAGTTCAGAAACAAAATAATAGGAACTGCCACTTTAAAATCTGAGTGATCTATACATAAACACATTTAATAAGCAACTGAATAAACGAAACAAATTAAAGTAAATAAACTGAATTAATACGTTTAACATAATAAATCATAAAATTGATAGTAAAAGCCCTAATATTTTTCAAAGCTGGTGACATGCAAAGGCACTGCCTCTCTCACACACACACACACACACACACACACACACACACACACACACACACATACCCAGGCACCCAGCCAAGGGGGCAGCGGTGAGGCCCTGGTGGAAGCCACGCACCGTGAGCTCTGACTTTTATGACTTCATTATTTTCCTTCCCTGCAATGCTCGCTTTCATTTGTGCAAGCCTCTACGTTGGCATAATGACTCACTATAAAAACGTTGCTTTAAAAGGGTTTGCATACTATCCCATTTTCTGTTGAACCCTTCAGCAAGCATATGGCAGGTAATCAGGTTGGCAATCACAGGGCCCATAATACGTGCAGCATGATTTCAGCATTGTGCTATTACCCATCTGGTTCTGCACACAGACACATGAACCTTTGAGAGAGAGGTCAGAGCTTTCGTAGCACTTGCACTTCCTCACAGTCCTCTTCTCTCACTCACCCCACCTCACTCACATCACTCTTTCCTCTTCCAGACCCCCGGACGAAAATTCACAACCCCCTCCCTTCATTCTCGCTGTTCTCTATCTTTATTTTACTCTTCCTCCTCTCTCTCTCTCACCCATTCCTCTCTCTCTCTCTCTCTCTCAGCTTAGTCAAGTGTGTCTTGTGAGTGAGCACCCTGATCCTGGTTTGACATTCACATTACACACTTAAAAATTGCCCGTGGTTTAAATGTATTAAACGTGCGCTAAGGTCCAGTGAATTCTTTGTGAAGGATTTAAAAATAAGTAATCATCTCATTCGTGGAAAAAAAAAAAAAAAAGAAAGACAGCGACGACAAAGAGGAAGAAGCTGCTGCTGCTATTTACAATCAGTATGATTTCTTTGAAAATTTACTACAATCACATCATGTGCAAAAAGACTGTAATAATAATGTTAATAAGCATTCGCTGTAGGGCAGCAAGCATTAAATAAGCTCTTCACCTGTCTGTCACTCATTTATTCATTTTTTTCTGTTTTGTTATATGAAATGACTGTTCATAAACTGACAAGGTAGGTAAAATGTAATGAAAGATGGCACAGTAAAAACAAACCAAAAAAACTGTTCTATAGAACATATAGCTATGGAGCACATCATTATAAAATGAGTGAAATACACCCGTGACTAAAAAGAGTGCATGTTTTTGCCGCCAAAATGTCAAGTATTTAATCATGTACATTCCATGTCCATCCTGTTATCCTGAAATAACCCCCCCCCCTTTTTAAAGTAACCTTTTTTATCAGTGATATTAGAACCTTCACAATGTATTTTTTATACATTTTAAGAAACTGCATGCTCAATGATTAACCTTCACAATGTATTTTTAATATTTTTTAAGAAACTGCAGGCTCAATGATTAACCTTCACACTGTATTTTTATGTGTATTTAAAAAAAAAAAACTGAAGGCATTTGCTGCATGCTCAATTATTAATCATTTTACTTAATTTGACCTTAATAATTATTATATTGTCTACAAGAGTCCACATTATCATGGTAAAACATAATCATATTTGAATTTTCTTTAGAAAATCAAAAACATTTTTATGTAGTTTGAAGACTAATATATGAATATAATAGTTAAAACAATAGAAAAAAAAAACAAATCTTCAATCAGTTTGATTTCTGAGAATTTACTACAATCACATCATGGGCGAAAAGACTGTAATAATGTAAATAATGTTAATAAGCATTTGCTGTACGGAGCAAGCATTAAATAAGCTCTACACGTACTGTCTGTCACTCATTTAATCATATCATAATGTTGCATGCTCTTCTAGTTTTGTTATATGAAATGACTGTTCATAAACTGATGAGGTAAGGTAAAATGTAATGAATGATGACACATCAAAAACAACAGAAACTGTTCTATAGAACATATAGCTATGGAGCGCATCATTATAAAATGAGTGAAATACACCCGTGACTAAAAAGAGTGCATATTTTTGCCGCCAAAATATCAAGCATTTAATCATGTCCATTTCCTGTCCATCCTGTTGACCTGGAATAACCACCCTTTTTTTAAAAAAAAAAGTAACCTTTTTCATCAGTGATATCACAACCTTCACACTGTATTTTTCATATTTATTTTCAATGAACTGAAGGCGTTTGCTGCATGCTCAATGATTAATAATTTTACTTAATTTGACCTTAATATTTATTTTATTGTCTCCAACTGTCCACCTGATCATGGTAAAAAAAAATCATGATATTTGGAAAATCAAAAATAGAAAATCAATATCAAATATTTTTGTGTTGTTTAAAGACTAATAAATATGAATATAATAGTCAAAAGAATAGAAAAAAAATATATATATATTTTTTTGGAAAATCAAAAACATTTTTGTGTAGTTTGAATATAAAAGTCAAAAGAATTTTTAAAAATCTTCAATCAGTATGATTTCTGAGAATTTAGTACAATCACATCATGGGCAAAAAGACTGTAATAATAATGTTAATAAGCATTTAATCATATAATAAAAAAAAAGAACTCTATAGCTATGGAGCGCATCATTATAAAATGAGTGAAATACACCCGTGACTAAAGAGTGCGTGTTTTTGCAGCCAAAATACAAATATCCAAAACAGCCTACACAATGGTGCACAATAATATTTCTTGGAACACATAATTGGAAATAAAACTTCGGAAAATCTTAATTAATTAATAAATAATATAACAAACAAGGAGTCTGCACTGATTTTCGCAGTTAACACTGTGTTTGTTAATGTTCTTGGAGTGCACAAATCTAGTCAGTTCTGCATTAGTCCCAAGCATAAAAATATTCATAATCAAAAAATGATTCTGTTCGTATTTTCCTCGGCATGGCAATCATAGGGCCCTAATAGTTGCAGGATACACTACTGTCTATCCTAGAATAGCAGCATAAAAGGAAAAAGAAGTAAAATATCAGCTGACATTAAATATGGAGACAAATGCTGAGATACAAAGCAGATTAGAAAGTTCCCAGATTATTTAAACAATTTTATCTCACAAATCTCATAAATATGTATCAACATGTAACTAGCTATTTAAATGACATGTCTACATACTATTTACAGGTGAGCTTGCTATGTGTCTAACCCCCTGGTGTTAGTTATTATTGGTCATTTAAATAATGAAATTGTGTTCAGTTAAAGGACCTGAACAGCTCGCCCCCTCTTTTGTTTCTGTAGGACAGATATATAACCTGTAGACTAAAGGTCTTTAGCAGCAGGTTCACAATGACTCCAGTGATGACTCGTCATGATCTCGTAACACCCGTGTTAATTAGTCCTGTTTGGGATCATGTAGCCAATATGCTTGTCAAGCCTGTAAATATGGAAATGAGAATGAATATATTAGTAAGGGAAGGGTAGAAAGGGACAGGTTTTTCATACCAGTAGTTCCTTCACTCGAATGTCACATTATGCAGATCAGGCTCCGGTCCGCACCACCCTGTTCTTCTGTACGGCTTATTGGTGTAAAGCAAGTATGAACAATCACAGCAGCAAACATTTTAATAATTAGCATTATATATATGACATTTAAAATACATAGTGTTTAGATTGTACTTATTAAGTATCGAACAAGAAGCAATGTTAAAAAAAGGAGTAATCATCAATGCAGATAAATATTTAAGATCAAAAAGGTCAATAAAGAGGTTAATCTTATAGATTATTTATATATATATCATATATTTCACTATAGCCTTGTCACAGTGCAGCATGATTACTATTAGTACACACAATCTCTCATGACTGTGCTCACTGATTCCAAACTTAGCACTCGAACAATAAAATTGCATTATATATCTATATATATTTTTTGTTAAAAATGTAAAGACATCATAAGATTCATGATGTTATATTTTCACCTAGCATATGTATTGATTGTATGTCTGTTTTTGTTGTTTTGGTGTCATTTATTGGCAATTGTCTTCTTTACTGTGTCAGAATGAAATAAATTTGAAGCATATATGTTTTGAACTGATTTACATTAAAAGTTAAGACAGCTGTAAAAGAGTGTGTAAAAGTTGTATGGTAAAAGACAGCAAATTTATGTTGTTTATTTTATTTTAAATAATGTAAATATAGGCAAGTCATGTCTGTAGTAAATATTGGAGCATGAAATGAAAGTCTATAATACTATATATATTTACTAAATATATTTACTACCAATATTTTAACTAATTTTTGCCATCAGAATTCAGTGAGAGAGAGCTTTTAATTTGATCAACAGATACAGAAAGTGGAGATGTAATGTCCCTCAACCCAGTCTTCTCTATACAACTGTACTAGCGCATCTCAATTTTTAATGTTTATTTCTTTTATTGTTGATGATTATGACTTACAGACAATGAAAACGCAAAAATCAGTGTCAGAAATCAGATAATTAGAATATTGTATAAGACCAATTGATACTTTTGGCAGTGTGGGCAGTGTGCCAAGTCCTGCTGAAAAATGAAATCCACATCTCCATAAAAGTTGTCAGCAGAGGGAAGCATGAATTTCCAGGAAAACAAAACACTGCACTGACTTTAGACTTGATAAAACACAGTTGAGCAACACCAGCAGATGACATGACTCTCCAAACCATCACTGATCATCATTCAATTTTGCATTTTATTTTGCATGGAAATCAAGGGAGCAGAGTCTGGAGGAAGAGTGGAGAGACACACAGTTCAAGCTGCTTGAGGTCTAGTGTGAAGTTTTCACCAATCAGTGATGGTTTGGAGAGACATGTCATCTGCTGGTGTTGGTCCCACTGTTTTTTATCAAGTCTAAAGTCAGTGCAGTGTTGAGATGCGGATTTCGATTTCATTTTTCAGCAGGACTTGGCACACTGCCCACACTGACCAAATTTTCTGAGACACTGATTTTTGGGTTATCATTTGCTGTAAGCCATAATCATCAACAATAAAATAAATAAACGCTTAAAATAGATCACTCTGTGTGTAATACATTAACTTAATTACTAAAATAGGTCACTTTTCAATGATATTCTCTTTTTTTTAGATGCACGAGCATAAAAAGCAACAAGAAATAGAGAGAAATAAGTCAGACATGTAGAATTAGCACTGGAAATGTTAAAGACTTTATTTAACACTAATTTTGGTTAATTTAACATGTGTAATTTAGCAAATGTACTGCGTAGCTAATGTTAAGATCAATACATAACTTTTACAGTTGAAATTCAGTCCCAATTTTAAGTCAAACTTGATGCACATTGTCCAAAAATTCTAAATCACTGTTTTTAGAATGCAAGCCCCGTCCATCAATTTGGCTACAATATTAATTTGATATCTGACACTGTATTAAACATAAATGTTTGTGGGGATTGGTTGGGGGTTTTTGCCAACACTGACAGGTTATTAAGACAAAACAAATGTCACAAAAAGTCAATGTAGAGTCAGTTAATGCTGTTTAAATACAGTAGCTCACATAAATCATTCACAAACTACAGGTGATTTTATTTTGTATAATCTGTACAAAAACCACTCGGTTCTCTTTAGCAGCCTCATTATGGGTTGGTCACTGATACTGTATGTGCATGTTCAGTACAGAACTGTAACAGAATAATCGTAAGGCATTGCCTGTAAGAGTTATACGGGCAGATCTTTTTAGACAGAATGACAAGTAGAGCAGCATCCTCCATTTGAATGACTTTATTGGGTTGTAAAATTACAGTAGAGGTGAGGGGGTCAAGATGGAGAGCTTACAGGAGAACTGGGAAAAATCAGTTTTCCTGGCAAAGAACAACAGACTCTCTGTCAATGCCAGAAACATGAATTGAACACAAAAGACGTTCCAAGTCAGCATAAAATACAGTAGGCTCTTTGGGCCAAGACAAAAGCGAGTGGAAGATAAAGGCTTCATTGACAAGCAGAGCACTGAAGACAACTTAACCCTGGATCTGGCAGCATGCATGGAAGCAATTACCTCCAGCTCTACGTCTGCTTCAGAACTAGCCCCTTTACTTACATTTTTTTGCGGTATAGTTCTTCATTCCTTACTCCCACACCTCCCTCATCTGCTGAAATATTAGCACTGAGTGTGGATGTGTCAGGGAGAATTTTTGACTTACAGTTAGGAAGGGAAAGGGTAAGTGTGGGAGTACAAAGAGAAGAATACATTATCCGGTGGGTACTGTATGATTTTATAGCATGTGCTGGTGTGCTGGAATATGTAGTATATATATATATATATACACACACTCACATACATACAGAACATATCATGAAATATCAGGACATATGTTTATTAATCAATCTAATTTCACACCCCTCACCAAAAAAAAGCATGCACTAGGAAAGTCATATTAGTCATATTGTACTGTACTTATCATTGTTGTCCTTTTTTGTGTTTGTTTTAAACAATAAACAGCAGTATTTTTTTCTTGAAAGCAGTTACATTTGTATTTGTATTTGTTTGCTCATGACTGATGTTTATATTTGCAGTTTATATGCATGAACTTAATAATCTGCACTTTAGTTTCAGGGTAGGATTAAAAGGATCTTTTGCTACATTACATTATTTTCATGTTTTTTTTTATGTTGTATACTTTGTTATATCTCGTCTTTTCACTGATAGTTTTAACCTGTTATTACGTATGTTCACTAAATAAAACTATTTATTTTTTAAATTTGTTTTTGCAGTAGTAGTATATTCTTTTTTATAAATGAATAAATTATTTTTCAGTGTTTTGTCATTTCACCAAGAAAGTCATTGTTAAAATACAGAGCAATATTGTGATATTATTGTAGGGCCATATCGCCAACCCCTAGTGTACAGCATATTTGTATTATTATTTTATGAAAGATACAGTATGTACAGTCTGTTTACTCATTCGGCCACAGTCCAGAGAGTCTAACAATAGGGACAATTACAGAAATCACTGCAAGCTAACTGTTATTACATTATTTTGTGTGGCTAATACAATTTCATAGGGTCAAAATTATGCATAAACAGAGTTCATTGTTGCAAAATGGTCTAAAACACATTTTAATGTGTTAAGTCCAAGGCTTCTTAACTGCTTGTCAGTGATCATGATTGACTACAGCTGGTAGCTGCTCTGTGCCCTCATTAAAAATGGTGTGTTGAACAGCTGATCAACACAAATTACGACGGAGCTACTATGGAGGACAAATATGCAAAGACTATCATAGATTAACAGTCAGTCACATCTCTTGCAGTCATTTCTACAACTTCAGATATCAAGAGTATCAACTCAAACAAATGTACATAAGTTATTAGGAGATGTAGATATTTTTACATGACATGTAAAAAGACCCATACTGCTCAGAGGTAACTGGGTTAAACGGTAAGAAACAGCCTAAGAACCACCATAGAAATAGGGGTGTAAGAAAATATCAAATTATCAAAGTATTGTGATATTTTATTTTGCAATAATGTGAGAGTTCTCAAAAAAAAACTGTACTAATTTTTAATAAATGGTTTCTATACAAAAAATGGCTAAAAGGCTGGTTCATGTAAAACCTAATTTAATGCTACGTATGACTTCAGATCCCACTGTTCTAACTGGATAAATAGTACTTTTCTTTTCATCAGATTATATGCATTGGATGTTTTTTATGCCTACTTTTACTACTAGATTTTTTTTTTTCATTGTAAAAATGTGATTAAAAATGGTCTATGGTCAAGCAAGGTTTACATCATCATAAACTATAGAAGCTAACATCTGTGATTAATCTAAAGTTAATTACTTAAATTCCTTGTCCTCTTAATGTGTTTAAAAGCATCATTTGTGTTGTGAGAAGGTAGAGTTGGTGTACAGTGAATAGCCCTATTTGAGTACCATATTTTACAGACTACAATGCGCTCTAACATCTATTTTATGGTCTATTTTCATACATAAGGTGCACCAGATTATAAGTCGCATTTTAAGTGACAATAGTAAGGGACAAGGGTGTCGACATGTCTCCCTTCTAATGGGGAAGCTGGGGAAGCGCCTACAGAAACAAAACTGTAATTTCTTTCAAAGTCAAACAAGCACTGAATGTTAATCTACACTGATTTTTCTGGGTGAGTAAATCACTTCTGTTTACTTACAGTAAGCAAAGATTTCCAATATTTTTAACAGCGTGGTTAGCAGCAGCACTAGCCACGGTTAGCAGCAATTAGCGCTAGTAAATGCTGCCTGATGGAGCTACACTGAGGAACCCTGAGCGTTCCAGTAAGCCAGGGTGCTATCAGCTAGCGGTTCGTCCCAAGTAGCTTGTTTAAACATGATAAATATGCAGACTACAGTCCAATATACTCACCTTTGAACAGCAAAAGAGCTAGGACTGCTGTTAGCGGCTAATGCTAATACTGCTCCAGCCTTGGTGCTGGAGAAACTTCACTGAAACTCCTCTATAACTCTGCACTTTAGCAGAGTGGCTTTACTGCTTCTTACAACCTAATTTGTAGAATTCATACATAAGGTTCACACCTACCAAAACTACTCACTAGGGGTGGGCAATATTATATTGTATACAATATATCGTGACACAGAAATATCATGATATTAAAAATCCATATCGTGATAATAGGGCTGTTCTGTCTTAAAAAATAGTCTATTATTCACTGTGAAGCTTTAGGTGTATTTATTGTATAATTGTTTTAGTTTGCAGTTTATATACTGCACTATATAGTGAATACACTAAATATTCTGCAACATTTTTTGCTGCATTATATCATTTTATGCTATATTATTTATTTTGCCACATGATGATTATTCTGTTATACTATTATACTATATTCCTGAAATGAATAAATTATTTTAGTTTCCAAGTATATCGTTGTCGCAAAAATACCCTGAAATATCGTGATATTATTTTAGAGCCATATCGCCCACCCCTACTACTCACCTAAGTAAAGAAGAAAATCACTTTAGAAAATGAAGGTCAGTCAATCCGAAAAATGTCAAGAAATTTGAAAGTATCTTCAAGTTGCCATCAAAAACTTTCTCTCAGAAAGGAAAGATCAAGATCAAGAGTTACCTCTGTTGCACAAGTACAGTACAGTACAGTACAGTGAATAACATCATTTTGGCAGAAGCCAGTACAAACAGATAAACGGTGTGGATATAATGAAAGGACTGATATGACGAAGTAGACACGAACCATCAGCAGCTCTGAGATGACACCGCTATAAAACTGCTATATGTACCACAGCCACTGGGCTACTCATTCACTGTGACCTCAACAGCTGTGGAAAACACAAACCACGCACTTATTTTTACACAGCTCATCCATGGCCAAACATCTTTAGCTAAATCTGTAGATACAGTCCTTTAGTAGAAATCGTACTGCAGACCAGCTCTCACACTGAAACCCTACGCACACACACATAAGTTAATAAAAGATGAATTTCCTTTCACTTCAACGTATTTTAGAAAAGCATGAAATGCACATCCGAAATCAGAAAGTTTACATGGCGAGTAGCGGCATCTGCCCTTCTCCTCCCGCTGGCCTTATGCTGTGAGCATCCCTGAGTGTGCGCACCGAGTGCACAGTGCTAAATCTTTATTTGAGCGCGGATCTCTGATTATCCCTCCGCCAGAGTGCACATGATGGGAAGTGCATTAGAATGCACTAAGAGCCGTCTTCCCTCTCTCTTTCTCTTTTCTCTCCTCTATCTCAAGCCATGCTGAAGACCTTGTTTGTACAGCTCTCAGCCCAAATCCATTATTACTTCCTAAACTGACAAATCATTTCAACAAATGTAATCTTCCCCCTCCTCGTGCTGGCTGATAAGATAAATAGCCAAGTGGAGAGAGGACAGACACGGAGGCAGCGGTTCATATTTCAATTTGCAAACGCACCTCTCTGTGAATGTTAATTTAGGAACTATGCAAAGAAAAAAAACCTTATATAAAAAAAAAAATATATATATATATATATATATATATATATATACTTATATATATATAGATATAGATAGATATAGATATAGATACTGACAGTGAAAACAAATTTCCCGTTGGGGACAATAAAGACTATCTATCTATCTATCTATATACATTAACATGTCTGGAGCAGCAGTCATAGTCAAAGGCTATGATCTGAGATCCAGTTAAAACTTAGTAAAACAGATTTCTGCAACTTCAACAGTCAATGATAAAGATTATACAGTCACTATAGATCAATGCACACAGAGCAGTTTAGCTTTTAGATTTATTATGCACCTTTAATGCATTTGTATGTCCACATTGAGTCACTTGAGAAGAAATTTGCTTCACTTCAATGTGCAGCATTGCTTGTTGAATATAACTGAGGCATAAGTGTAATTTACGAATAATGATGCGCTTTACGATACCTCGCAAAGTGAGGTCGCTGCAGTAAAACCCCAAAATACGCAGGGAGAGCATAAGGGGCAGAATGGCAGCGAGAGAGAGAGAGAGAGAGAGAAAGTGAGAGTCCTGCAGCACAGCACAAAGGCTCCAATCTCCTCTGCCGTGCTCCAGGGCCAACTTTAATTGTGGCCAATAAGAAAGGTCATAATTAATACCCCAATACGGGCGGTAATAAACAATCCCAAATTGCCGCCGTAATCAAATGATGCAAACATCTACGAGTTACAAAAGTTCACAGCCACAACTGACAATTTTTTAATTGTATTCAGTCATTCATGGAAATTTTATTAACATGGAGCTGATGTATCCTGCCCTTCCTCTGTCACAACACCAGGGATCTAATTTCATTATTTTCCACAAGATTTGCTTGACTACTGCCACGATTCTAATGCTGCGCCAGTCCAGATGTTTATGCTATTTAAATTAGGAGGCAAGGCCTGTTGGGTAAACATAATTAAAGAAAGTTAAGGAGGGTTTTTTTTTTTTTTTTTTTCCCTCCCCTTGCCCTCTCTTTGTCTCTCAGCCCCTCCCACCCGTCGTCTTCACAAGTTTACTTCATTAGACAACTTTCAATTAACACAAGATGCCACATGGTCCTCCCATAAAGCGCGGGCCTCCACAGATCCGTACGTGGCTCAGGGTGCCGTGAAGGAGCCTTACCCATGTCAGTGAGCACCAAACGCGGGCGCAGCAGTGGGCGGGTGACGACGGGTGAAGGTTAGACGAAGGCCAAGGCCAAGGAGCTTCCACAGGGAGTACTGAAAGTGATGCATGGTGCATATAGTGATTGCATGACTACGATCATGGTTTTCAGTCAAACAATGATGCTAAAAAAAATATATATATATATATATAAATATATATAAATCTGTGGTGAAACTGCTTTACTCCACTCTACTCTGCTCTACTCTAATCTATCTGATAGTGAAAGGCTCTGCAGTTGTACTGAAGTTGTATAATTACTTGTTAAGTATGGCCTGTCGAAAACAAGCGCAGGAACCATTATTTAAGTATCTTGACACCGGAGGAAGTAATAAATGGGCACTGCGCTGATGCAGTTCATAAAGAAGTAATTCTCAATCTTTATTCAATCTTTATTCTCAGGTGTGAACACACACTGACACACACACACATATACAAACACAAACACACCCAGACAGGCACATATACACACACACACACAGCATTCTGCATTCTGCTGTTGCAGCAGCCCGAGCACAGTAGATGAATTCTAACGGCGGTGACTTGTGAACCCATGCCGTGCATGTGTTTAAAAGTATCATCGAGGTCCAGGTCAGTGATGAGAGCATTAATTCTGCTGTTTGGTGAATACTAAACAGCTGTCCAAATGCTGTGTGTGTATGTGTATGTGTGTGAGTGTGTGTGTGTCTCTGTGTATGCATAAAAAAAGAGAGAGAGAGAGAGAGAGAGAGAGAGAGAGTGGTAAATTATATCACTCATGTCAGAGTGCTAATAGGCCCGGCCTCACTCCAAATTTAATTTCGTAAGCCACTGTTCTTGATTTTTTTTTTTCCTCCCCTTTTTAGATCAGCAGCTAACAATCTATTAAAGGCAATATCACAGACAGTGTAATACAAGAGGTCATTACAAGATTATGTAAACTCCAGACTTGCATTACCATTCTGCCTCCATTTACGTGGCCATTATTATGGCAGAAATTAGAGTGTGATTAGAAAGCCCAGTAGCCCTTGCTCTCCACATGCTGATCCGGGCACCCAGTGGAGGGAAACTGGCCATTTGTGCTGGGGATTTATAGAAGCCTGCCGTCATTTGTTTTTTTTTTTTGTTTTTTTTTTGTCGCCGTGATTGCAGCAACGCCTTGCCCATAAAACCAGTCATTCTGTTCTCTTTCTCTCACTGTGGTCCAAACCATTCATTTCACATATCTGATATAAACCGCCACCTTTCCCCCCCCAACCCCCACCCCCCAAGCAGCACAGCAAAGCACAGCACAGAGGGAGAAGCAGCAAGGAAAAGAGAGAAAGTGGCCCGAATAACATTATGCCGGGACCATACGTCCCTTTTTTGAGTATGCAGCGCATGAAGCATTCGCTATACTTTAGTGCACATGAGCTGACTAGCTGTCAAAATTACAACGGGCATCTCAAGTAATTATGCAGATTTATGCAAAACATTAACAAGAAGAATTAAATGCACAAATGAGGTGGCTACACTTGAATTGTTAAGATTATGAATAATTACCATGAATCTTTTTTGCTCTTAATATAACTTGTTTTTGATAAACAAAGCCTTAATTATCAGAATACTTCAGAGAATATCGGTGACCTTCATTAATCTTACAAAACAAGTCTCTGGTGAGCAGCAGTGGAGGAGGCCCGCTCTCCGAGAACACAAACAACAGGAGATGCGTATGCTAACTAGCCACTTCAGAGAGCCGAGCGTGTGGCCAGGTATATCTTACAGCTAAGCCACAGATGCACAATCATGCCAAGCGACGCAGCCTTTCCATCTGGGAGTCCCCATTCCAGCTACTCATTAATTACAATCAGATTTTTCATCCCCTTCGCCCGTTCCCTTCTCGATACGAGAGATCACCTTTCTTCAACTAATTCCACGCAACGGCTCAGAGAATAATAGCTTTGTTGTCGAGGCGTCGGTGTTAGGCCACGGTCAATACTATCGATAGCCTGATAGCACTGGTCACTACTGACATCTTTGGCTTTTTTGATACTAGTGAAATGCTAGATAAGATGAGAATGCACCTAAAGGCGAAAAAAAACACTTCCTTTTTTATTTCCTTTTTTATTATTTTTTTTTTTTTATGAAATGGTTTCAAACTTTGAGATTTCCAAGCCAACATTTCCTGCTCAGATCAATCCTAGCAAAAATGCACTGGTTATATGCAGAAAACAAAAGAAAACAGGAAAAAAACACAGTTGAAAACTACTGAAACTTTTAAATGCATCTGTATCATGGGTATAACATATTAAACACTGTCATCCTATTTTCTTTCTGTGGACCAAGCAATTCATTTTGCATATATGATTGTGCACATCATGGCACAAAGGCGATGAGGAAATAGGACAGTAGACCAAATAATATTATACCTGGACCATTTATCCCTCTACAAAACAGCAACCGGTTTCTTTTTTGGCTACCTTAAGAATTTCTGCACTTTTTGTTGTAGCCTAATAAAATCTTTAATTTGATAATAACCAAGGCAAACAAGCTACAATCATGAACACATGTATTAGTTGTTACTGGCACATGTTCTAAACATGTACCCAGGTTTATGGCAACTTTAGTGATACATACATAGATGCCTTGTAGGTGCCTTGTAGTCTGCTAAGTTTTGAATGTGTTTAATTATACTACATTTAGAAGTAATTGGGTGAGAAATGTTTTTTAAATTTCACTTTAACTGAAGCTCGTCAAGCATTACTTAAACAAATACACAACGTAGCAATGTGCCTATTTTGTGCATTACTGTAATTGTGTGATTTGATACAGTACAGGCCAAAAGTTTGGACACACCTTCTTATTCAATGCATTTTCTTTATTTTCCTGACGATTTACATTTTAGATTTTTTACTGAAGGCATCAAAACTATGAATGAACACATGTGGAGTTTTATGTACTTAACAAAAAATAAGATGGCCTCCACAGTCACCGGACCTGAACCCAATCCAGATGGTTTGGGGTGAGCTGGACCACAGAGTGAAGGCAAAGGGGCCAACAAGTGCTAAACACCTCTGGGAACTCCTTCCTTCAAAACTGTTGGAAAAGCATTTCAGGTGACCACCTCTTGAAGCTCATTGATTTATCTATTTAAACAATTGCTCCTGGGTATAAACTGGATGCGAATGACAATAAAATCTCCTTGAATCCTTGAGAGAATGCCAAGAGTGTGCAAAGCACAATCAGAGCAAAGGGTGGCTATTATGAAGAAACTAGAATATATATATATATATATATATATATATATATATATATATATATATATATATATATATATATATATATATATATATATTTTTTTTTTTTTTTTTTTTTTTTTTTTTGTTATTTTACCTTTTATTGTTAAGTACATAACTCCACATGTGTGTTCCTTCATAGTTTTGATGCCTTCAGTGAGAATCTACAATGTGAAGAGTCATGAAAATAAAGATACCCATTGGCCTGTACTATACATGAGATCAGTCAATCACAGATAGTAAAATCTAGTACAGAATGAGTGAAAACAAAGCAAAAATGTACACAAAGCTTTACATGAAAGTGAGTGTTGGTGTTGGAGCTTTGACATGGAAGTATTACAACCTGCTGTAACATCGCCTAATGTTTTGTTTATTGATTGAAATTATTATGACTGATAGTAATGGAGCATTGGGATTGGCCGACAAAACATAACTTTTTTTTTCTTGCTAAATGTGGGTAAAAAATCACGTATTTCTCAGGTTAACCCTTTAAGTCTAACAAAGATAATTGATAATGGAACTAGTATAATCTCAATAATACACTCAAGGTTCGCACTATAATGAGAGTTATTAGCACTGGTTTTACAATCTTACAACTGCAGCACACCAGTGCCAATAACTCACGTTATAGAAATCTCCCTCTCTTGTGTGTTAATTATAATTGGCCGATTTTAGCTATTTTTTTAATCATCTTAATACTTCTACCAGATATCACTAGCAGTCAGAAAGTGTTCCTCTCGGTTGGCCCCTAGTTCATGTCAGAGCTTCTCGTCTTGAAGTGTTATTTGTCACGCCACCCTGTCAATCAACACAAACGCCCCGTGTTTCTCTCCCTCCTACACAGTCTCTCAGTACAGACTGAGGGTCCATCAATCCAACCTCTAGCACTCCACTCATCCCCTGCACATTCCTCCTCTCTCCACCCCTCCATCTGTCCCTCCTGTACGGTGCTCCTGCCGTCCGGGCACAGGCAGCGGAACAGACTAGCTGGAGAACAGGCTCCAGATTTGAACGTCCATTTGACGAGAGGTTCCTATAAATGTAAAATAACAATGTCCGTTGAAAAGTAAGCCTGTTGTTTATGCTTCACTTGGCCTATTATTCTCTCTCTCTCTCTCTCTTTCTCTATCACCATCTCTGTTTATCTAGCGTGGTTATTACAGTTTTTAATATTACCGTACTCCTCCTGTCCCTAAGCTAGTCTCAGAGGAGTAGTCAGATTGTCATTCTCTCTCTCTCTCTTTCTTTCCATCTCTCTCTCTCTGTCTTTCTCTTTCTCTACTTGAAATGCAGATTCTCTTGGTCAGGTTGTGATGCCTCCATACTTTGAAGATCAGAATTAAGATGGAGGAAAAGGGTGGGGCGTTAGGGGCGTGGGGGTAGCTGGAGATGCTAATGCTAATATTGCAGCGTGCAGTAGGTTTGGTGTCCACACTTCATAGAGGAGGAGAAGGCGAGTGGAACAAAGCCCATTCATTCTTTTTGTTATGATAATTCAGCCAGTGCACCCAGTATGCACTCTGGAAAGGGGCGAGAAAGAGAGAGAGAGAGAGAGACAGAGCGAGAAAGAGAGAGAGAGAGAGAGAAGATACAGAGAGAGCTGTGAGAGGTTGTTTTGCATGCTGATGTGGGCGACACATTCTTCTGCTGCCGCGCTCCCTAACCCTCACATCTGCGTATTACACCAGCGAGGCACGGCCGGCTTTCTGGCAGGCACCTCGCAGATGACACACGGTAGCCGTAGTACGCCGCCATCACAACAAACTCAAGCAGGAAGCGCCCCAGCGCAGCGCTAATACGACACAAGTGCCGCCTTCATTACTCGAGCAATATCGTCCGCCTTTTCCGCCGAGATTACAAATACTAGCGACACCACAATTACCATTTATTATGAGATAATAATAAGGATTATTGCCTCTGTGTATTGATCTATAAAAACACCATAATTCAGCCAGCAAGGCAGAGGCAGAAGCAGCCAATAGCTCCGGCGTGGTTTACTGCTCCTCTTCACAACATCAATGCGGGAATATTGGATGACTTTACGTAAAAAAGATGGTTGCTGTTAACCTGTTAGGCAGTGCCAGATTTACTGAGTCTATTTCTACATTTTCCCTTTCAAATCGATAGGGGACTGAGGCCTCTTCCGCAGCAAAAGCTGCTCATTTTCTCCACATCAATACAACGGCCCCATAGTTCATTCCTTTTCATCCCCGTGCTCGGTATTAGGGAAGTTTTAATAGGACCAGGCTTTGCTTCGGAGCCAATTCCCACAAGGCACGGCGCTTTAAAGTTATTTTAGGCTGTGGGGTTGGAGTATGGAGGTGTGATCTGTGGGAAGGGCCACCCCACAGACCAAAGCGCGCCCCAACTCGGCTAACCCACGTGCCCCGCGGGTCACGCCACGCCAGTTACACAGGCAGAAAACTTGGCACTATTTCTCCCTGTGTGATCCAAGGTGCATACAAGAAAAAAAACTAAAAAAAAAAAAAAAAAAAAGGAAAAAATGCCCAGGGAGATAGCATACTTATATATATGTGTGAGTGTGTGTGTGTGTGTGTGTGTGTATGTGTCTTATTCTGGGTTTACTTGAAAAAAAGAAAAAAAGTACACACATAGCGCTATTGTTGTTTCCTCTCAGTTATCTTCCTACAGTATGGATGGGGAACATTTCCAGAGCGCTGGCGTGCTCACACGAGGCCGCATGGTGGTCTATCACCATTTGATGAGAATGCGTTTGTGGATGGGCAATAAAGCAGGGCTCAGGCTGAGCCCATTATTATTCCGCTAATGAAGTTGAGATAGTTGTTTAATTTGCTGTGTTTCTGTGTGCGAGCGGGTCCCGCTGCGTTCCGCTTCAGCGTGGAACACGCGGAGGAAAAGCCTCCATTCCGCCCAAACTCCCCACTACCCCAGGGCCTTGGTGCCTGACCCTCAGGCTCCCGGGCAAACAGATGTCCCCTCAGCCCAGGCAGGCACGACTGGCCCCCATAAGGGCTCTTTAATTATCCCTCTCTCTCTCTCCCTCTCTCATTCTCCTCCCTAATAAAACATTAAGCCCGCTAATCGAATCTGATGCAGCTGACTGATACTTCCAGCACAGTCCTCTCTCCACATGAGGACATGTCGAATAGTGACAACACACACATGCACACACACATTTGTCCAAATAGCCCTACCACGTCAGTCATCAGATGAATTAGGGGCAACAACCAACAAACACCTCATTTTCAGACATGAACAGCGACGAGATTAAAACCATCCGTCACTTTAAATATAAACCATCTGGCTCTGCTCAATGGGCTTTTTATGGCCTCTGCCTCTATCAGTCATTATACAAATACTCCAAACCCAAATCTCTGACTTATCAGAGAAGCCCCTCATCAGAATGCACTCATTATTTTACAAACATAATGACCTTGTTTTTGGGATTTAATTCTAAAAGTATATAAATAATTTAGAATTCTATATATTTATAATTTTCAACACATATCTTAAAAAAGAAAATAATACTTATACACTCTATTTGAAACAGTGTATGAGTCACAAATACAGCTCTGGAAAAAAAATAAGTGTCCACTTAAAAATTATTATTTTTTAAAACCTCTGGAATATAATCAAGAGGAAGCTGGATGATCACAAGCCGTCAAACTAAGCTGAACTGCTTGAATTTTTGCACCAGGAGTGGCATAAAGTTATACAAAAGCAGTGTGTAAGACTGGTGGAGGAGAACATGCCAAGATGCATGAAAACTGTGATTGATTTCTGAACTCTTAAAACTTTATGAATATGAACTTGTTTCCTTTGCATTATTGGAGCTCTAAGGGCTCTGCATTATGTTCATTTGTCCATGTACATTTCAAGTTTTCTAAACTTCTCTAAGCATTTCCATTTTTTTCATCAGCTGGGAAACTACTTCTGTCATCATGCAATTTAATACAAACTTACACTTACATCTCACCACCTCACCTTCAACACTACAGATGCTGATGCATATGTAAACACTGTCTAAATATCTGAATTTTGTATTTATTGCAAAACACATACAGTTTATATACATGGAAAAAACAGCTTGCGTGTCAGCATGTACATTTCAATGTGTTTGTGATGTTGGGTTAACTGTACTTTGCCTTCAGCTTGTTAAAGTTGTATGATTATAATGGTTCAGCCAGAACTGCTTTTTAAATAAAGCACAATATGACAGCCAATCAGTAAAGTGCTCATTTATCATAATTTTCACACATGGATTGAGAGAGTTCACCACAGAGTCCAGACCTTAACCCCATTGAGAATCTTTGGGATGTGCTGGATGGAGAAGGCTTTGTGCAGTGGTCAGACTTTACCATCATCAGTGCTTCAAGATCTTGGTGAAAAATTTATGCAACACTGGATTGATGTAAATCTTGTGACACTGCAGAAGCTTACTGAAACAAGGCGATCCAAGCAAATATTAGAGTGTGTCACTTTTTTTTTTTTTTTTTTTACCTCTGGTGACACTTGGGAACACCCATATCTGTACAAGGTTAAACACTGAACTGAATTAAATTGAGTCCAAGTGAGGTTTTATAGTGGGTTACAGTTAGACAGAACATTTTGTTGCTGAAGCTTTGGGGGCATATAACATTTCTCGATCCACAGTGTCATGTGTATACCCGGGATACATCATAGAAATTCTTATAACTCACACTGGACAGCACAGTAGACTTAGTCAGAAATAACATCCACAGGGCGCCGAGTGGTCCAGCGGTCTAAAGCGTTGCCACTACGAGCGGTAGGTCGCATGTTCGTACCCCCGCTCATGCAGCTTGGCCCTGCGTCCTCCGAGTGGGTAGATGGCGCTCTCTTCCTACATGATGTCCACAGCACAGTGCGTCTGTGAGCTGATGTATCGGCACCGAGTCGCTGCGCTTTCCTCCAAATGCTGGCTGCTCGGCAATGCATCAGCAGTAGTACAAAAGAAGCGGTGGCTGGCTTCACATGTATCGGAGGAGGCATGTGCTAGTCTTCACCTTTCTGGTGTGTTGGGGCATTACTAGTGACAGTGGGGGTCCTAGTGAGTGGGTTGGGTAATTGGCTGTGCTAAATTGGGGAGAAAATGGGAAAATTTTTAAATAAAATTATATATATATATATAAAAAAAAAAAAAAGAAATCACATCCACCACCAGAAGGTGGTGGATGTATAATACGCATAAATATAACATGATCAGTGCAGCATTCTTTAGCTTTCAAGGGACATGGCAAAACTCATAATGTCCCATAACTTTTGGCAGTATATATATATATATATACAGAAACCCATAAAAAACATGAGTACTTCCACATAATAAATAAACTATACCCCAATAACTGAGCTACTTTTGAAAGTTTTTGAAGGTGGATTTTGTAAGGGCTGGTGGAACAGTCATTGACATTAAAAAATGTGATTTTCTTCAGAGCTAATCCAATCTCCGTAGAATATAATTAAAGCTTTGCAGAATTACCTAATTTTAACACATTAAAAAAATACCCTGAATCAAACTGAATCTCAAGCTTAGAATTAAAAAATCGCACCGAACCTCCACCACTACTCCACGGTTACACATGCATGTGTAAGTGCCACTAGGACAGGTGCATTTGGTGTTCTCTGCTGTTGCAGCACGGTTGGCGCGAGGGTAAAACAGGCACAGCGGAGCCCGCTAGACTGACCCGCTAAATGTATTCTGCTCTCAATAACCGCTCTGAGTTGAAAATCATGTAAAACGCCAGGAACTCCCGATGCTTTTAAAAGCCACATCTGATAGTAGATAATGACAGAGATTTCAGGGCCATTATGGAAGGCTATCAAATATTCCATTCCTTTTTTTTTTTTTCACATTCAGATTTGTAAAACATCCACAGAGAGGCTGTCACTGCTCGGTATCTGCACAACATAGCGGAAGATAAGACAGCCTGGAACCAACTGAGGCTGCAATAAAGAAATAGGAAAATGCTTATCAAAATGAAACACGCAAAATGTATGACTTACCATGACAGAGACTTTGAGTTTTGTGCCAAGCTAAAGGTCAGTATATTAAATACACAAATACCAAAACAACACGGCGTGTCTCGCATTCAATATAGCAGATAGGAGGACTTGCGGGGTAGTAATGAAATCCTGCAGCAGTCGCTTAGCTGTGACTTATGTGATATGCAGCCTGTGTGTCATATACATGCAAAGAGCCATATATGTGCATTGTGTTTTTATGGAAATAGCATCTAATGCTACAATATGTCTTCACAATGTGTATTCTAATATTCAGTCTGTTCAGCTACAGTTGTGGTCAAAAGTTTACATACACTTGTAAAAAAACACAATGTTATGGCTGTCTTGAGTTTTCAATAAGTTCTACAACTCTTATTTTTCTGTGATAGAGTGATCGGAACACATACATGTTTGTCACAAAAAACAGTCATAAAATTTGGTTCTTTCATAAATTTATTATGGGTCTGCTGAAAATGTCACCAAATCTGCTGGGTCAAAAATATACATACAGCAACATTAGTATTTGGTTACATGTCCCTTGGCCATTTTCACGGCAACTAGGCGCTTTTGGTAGCCATCCACAAGCTCCTGGCAAGCTTCAGGTCGAATGTTTGACCACTCTTCTTGACAGAATTGGTGCAGTTCAGCTAAATGTGATGGTTTTCTTGCATGAACCCGTTTCTTTAGCACTGTCCACATGTTCTCAATGGGGTTTAAGTCAGGACTTTGGGAAGGCCATTCTAAAACCTTAATTCTAGCCTGGTTTAGCCATTCCTTTACCACTTTTGATGTGTGTTTTGGGTCATTGTCTTGTTGGAACACCCAACTGCGCCCAAGACCCAACCTTCGGGCTGATGGTTTTAAGTTTTCCTGCAGAATTTGGAGGTAATCCTCCTTCTTCATTATCCCATTTACTTTCTGCAAAGAACCAGTTCCACTGGCAGCAAAACATCCCCAGAGCATAATACTACCACCACCATGCTTGACAGTAGGCATGGTGTTCCTGGGATTAAAGGCCTCACCTTTTCTCCTCCAAACATATTGCTGGGTGTTGTGGCCAAACAGCTCAATTTTTGTTTCGTCTGACCAGAGAACTTTCCTCCAGAAGGTTTTATCTTTGTCCATGTGATCAGCAGCAAACTTCAGCCGAGTCTTAAGGTGCCTTTTCTGGAGCAAGGGCTTCTTTCTTGCACGGCAGCCTCTCAGTCCATGGCGATGTAAAACACGCTTGACTGTGGAGACTGACACCTGTGTTCCATCAGCTTCCAAATCCTTGCAGGCCTGCTTCTTGGTGATTCTTGGTTGACTCTTGACCATCCTGACCAATCTCCTCTCGGCAGCATGTGATAGCTTGCGTTTTCTTCCTGATCGTGGCAGTGACACAACTGTTCCATGCACTTTATACTTGCGTATAATTGTCTGCACAGTTGCTCTTGGGACCTGTAGCTGCTTTGAAATGGCTCCAAGTGACTTCCCTGACTTGTTCAAGTCAATAATTCGCTTTTTCAGATCCACACTGAGTTCCTTTGACTTTCCCATTGTAGCTTTTGTAGCTGAGTCTAATCACTGGGTCAAATGAGCCCTATTTAAATGGGCTCATGAGAAGTCAACAGCTGTAGTCAATCAGAATCACTTACAAGAAGTGAAGAGGCCATGACATGAAGCTAATTTGATTGACACAACTCGCTACATCACCAAAATTGACAAATTTTGTTGCTGTATGTATATTTTTGACCCAGCAGATTTGGTGACATTTTCAGCAGACCCATAATAAATTTATGAAAGAACCAAATTTTATGACTGTTTTTTGTGACAAACATGTATGTGTTCCGATCACTCTATCACAGAAAAATAAGAGTTGTAGAACTTATTGAAAACTCAAGACAGCCATAACATTATGTTTTTTTACAAGTGTATGTAAACTTTTGACCACAACTGTATATGGCAAGATTCTGTATACAGTATGTATACCCTTGTGTGTGTGCATACACATGTGTGTGTGTTGGTATGTAATAGCAGTCAGAACTACTTGACTCGTGCCTATGATGTACTTTTCTTTTTTCCGTTTTGCCATGCAGTTCACATGGGGGCGAGTGTCTGCCTCTGAACCTATTAGTTTTATGTAGATAAAACCGAAAGATAGATGTCGCAAAAAAAAAAAAGAGAAAAGAGAAAATCTCTCTGACCAATGAACAACAAGGAAGAGGGTAGAGAAAGAAGAGAAAATGAGAGGCTCAACAGACACACATCAAAAACTTCCCCGTAATGGGCAGGCATTCACCCATTGGACCAACATCTTTCAATTTATTAGCATGACAAAGGACACAATCATTTTGGATATGCCTGAATGCAATTTTCATTAACTTTGCAATGATTTATTAACAAAAGTGTCAGGAATGTAATAAAAGCAGCAGGACTTTGAAAAACGCTAAAATAAAAAATAGAAAGAATTAAACCAAAATAAAATAAATAAAGAAATGCAATCTAAATCAAGGAGAAAGGCAAAGAGGGGAGAGAGAGAGAGAGAGTAAGACAGCGAGTGAGAGAGAGCGAGAGAGACTGTGAGAGAAAGTAAGAGTGAGTGAGAGAGCGAGAAATGCCTTGCAGCATCAGGTCAATAAGGTTTCCCGATTCCATCGCTGACATCATAGTGAGTGAACTGTGCAATTAACACAGAAAGCAAAGAACATGCTAATGTCTCACTTCAGTGTAATTACGCTGAGCTGAAGGCACACACAGACACTGCGGCCAACGCTCGTGTCAACCAGGCCGCGCAAGCCCTGACATATACACATGCACACACAACTGTCTGATTCAATGTATAAGCATGTGCCTTCAATGCCAGAAATCGAGAGGCCTTATTGGCCACGCTGACATTTACTTCCACTCTTAGTGCTGGGTGGTTTATAGTCTATACAAGCAATACACATTCTGCATATTCTAAACAGGATTCAATACAATACAGTGGTATTACATTTAAAAAAAAGAGAGATATAGCCTGAATAAATGTTCATTTATATATATATATATATATATATATATATATATATATATATATATATATATATATATATATATATATATATTTGAGCAGCGCACATGCATTAGCAATAGATTTAAAATGGTTTTACCCTCATAGACTAGAATCATGTCCCATGACTTGTTCCATGTCCCATGAAAGCTAAAGGCCTTCTTCACTGAATGTGGATGTGATATCTGGCAGAGCACAGTCGCATATCTGTTCATATGGACAATTATTTCCACATCATTACCACTCACTGTGCTGTCCACCGTCTGTGATAATGCCTTCTGGGACATATTCACAGTGCATACTGTGCCTAGCTCTATATCTAATACGTCACTTTGCCGTGCTTTAAAAAGATAACATCTTACAACTTACAGAGCTGTGGGCATTGCCAAGCCTTCCCCTAGGGACTTCTTATTTAGCTAACTAAGTTAAGTAAAGCTAAGCTAAGCAAAAAAATGAGTGCTGGAGTTTAATCTACACAGATTTCTCTCCTGAAAACTTTTTATTTGGGTGAGTAAAGCACTTCTTTTTATTTACAGTAAGCTTAGATTCCTGAATTTTTCCAGCAGTAAGGCTGGAGCATTAGCATTAGTGGCTAAGCGCTAGCCACCCGACAGCGCTAGACTGAGGAACCCTAAGTGTTTCCATAAGCCAGGGCAATATTAGCTAGCGATTCGTCCTGAGTAGCTTGTTTTAACACGGTAAACACTTAGACTAAAGTCAGATATACCCCCATCTGAATGGCGAAAGAGCTAGAGTGGTTAGCAGATAATGCTAATGCTGCTTCAGCAGTGCTAGCCAGGGTAAGGAGCAGGCCACAGGCTGATAATACTTACCTCTGAACGGCGACATAGTTAGCGTAGTTAGTGGGCAATGCTTATGCTGCTCCAGCAGTGCTACCTGAGGTTAGGAGCAGGCTACAGGCTGATAATACTCACCTTTTGTATAATGCTGCACTTCAGCAGAGTGACTTTAGCTAATGCTTGCATTAACCATCAGAATGTGGGGGAAATTGTGATCTTAGTGAATTTGAGGGTGGCATTATTTTTAAAGCAGATAGAATGTATTCCATGTATTTCTAGAACTGGTAATCTCTTAGGATTTTTAGAATAACAATCTTTAGAGTGTACTTAGGATAGTCTAACAAAGACAAGGCAACTAGTGACCAGCAGATTACTTTAGAAACATTAGACTGGTTGGAGCTGGCAGAAAGGCTACAGTGACACAAATAACCCTTTTGTTAAATTGTAGTGAACATCTCTAACCTTAAGGCATGTGATGGGCTACAAGAGCGGAAGACCAGAACAGAAAGCTGAGTCTGCAGTGGGCACAGGGTTGCAGTTTCTGCTGATGCACACAGATGGTAGGGTCAGAACATAACAGCATGAATCCATGGCCCCAACCTGTTTTGTGTCAACAGTCCTGGTGGAGGTGGTATAACGGTGTGGGGAGTGTTTTCCTGGCACACCTTCAGCCTGCTGATAACAATCCATCATCGCTTGAGTATTGTTGCTGGACATGTGTAGCTTTAATGTCCCTTTCCATTTGTTAGGACTTAGAATACTTAGAATATATGAGACCCAAAAGATTTAATCTAATACCACCCAGTATATTCAGGCCTTTTCTTATTTTCGCAAAGTAGCTGAAGCACAACAGCACAGTTGCTCAAGCCTGTTCAGAAGCCAGGCAGAAAGTCATCATCTCTGCATTACTCCCCTCTTCAGTTACTCGAGATTGCCAATGCTCAATGAGATTCTCATCATTTACAACTTATTAAACTCCTAGACCAAATATTTACTAAGGCATATTTTCCATGCGAGCCAAAATTACTGAAGGAACTCACAGGAGAGCTTATATTTCAGAGAGGCCAAAATATGGAGTATGGAGTAAAAGAAAACAATGCGGCCGATAAAATGAAGCGGTTATGAGGAGCCCAGTCCAGAGTCGCATATGCACAGCTAATAAACTCACACGGAGAAAGACTGCTTTAATAAGTGAATCTCTAGGAGAACGGAACACAAACCACAGCAAAATGAGTCTCCTGCGATGATGAGTTACTCCCCCTCTCCCTCGAAGCTCCTTCATATCATTAAGATTTTATCAATTAATAATTCGGTTGACATAATAAATAATAAACAGCGGAGAAAGTAATCTTCAAAAGACACACAGTCCCTCCCAGGTGAGGAGGAACGATGGAAGCCACTTCATTACGGACTGCAGAGAGTTTGATGAGATTAATAATGGAGAGTCTGGCAATCTCAAAGTGACCAAGCCACACAGTACCCTCTCCTATCTGTGGACAGTCGCACTGTCCTCCACAGAGGAGGCCTTACTGGGTGGAGGTTCGGATATATGTGCATTAGAACATTAGAGATTAGAAGCCAATAGAAGCCAATATCAATCGAGGGATAGATATAGATACTGTGACTGTGGTTAAATGTGGTCTTCAGCATTTGCTGTGCTAGAAGCTACTCACTGTATAGGCTAAAGGCTGCACTCCTGAGAGGGGTATCCAGTTATTGATGTTAAAAGTCTTTACTCACTTTCTTGGTTGGTCCTAAGTTGTGTAGAGGTGTTGTCTTGTTAGTGAGGCTGAACACTAGCCAGTGTGCTCAAGGCAAGGTAACATGAATTATTGATATAAATATATATATTTTTTAATGAGGCATGGGTGCCAATTTTAACAATCCAGGCATTTAACATTGCTCAATCCACAATATCAGGTCCTTGGAATACATCCTAGAAGGCATTACCACCCACAGCGGACAGGGCAGTGGGTGGCAATGATCATGACTGGTGGCATCTGTCTAGAATTGTCCATGTGAGCAGACAAGCAACTTTGACAGAAATTACATCCATATTAAATGCAGGAAGCGTCAAAGACATACACTCTCCAGCCACTTTATTAGATACACCTGTCCATCTGTACATTTACTCAAATGTCGAATCAGCCAATCACATGGCAGCAACTCAATGCATTTAGGCATGTTGACATGGCCAAGACGATCTGCTACATTTCAAACCATCAGAGCATCAGAATGGGGAAGAAAGTTGATTTAAGTGACTTTGAACATGACACGGTTGTTGGTCCCTTTATGACCACAGTGTACCCATCTTCTGATGGCTACTTCCAGCAGGATAATGCGCCATGTCCTAAAGCGCCAATCATCTCAGACTGGCTTCTTGAACACGACAATGAGTTCTGTACTGGAATGGCCTTCACAGTCACCAGATTTCTATCCAATAGAGCAGCTTTGGGATGTGGTGGAACGGGAGATTTGCATCATGGATTTGCAGCCGTCAAATCTCCAGCGATTGCGCAATGCTATCATGTTAATATGGACCAGATTCTCTGAGGAATGAAGTTTCCAGTACCTTGTTGAATCTATGCCAAGAAGTATTAAGGCAGTTCTAAAGGCAAAAGGGGGTCCAACTCGGTGCTAGGAAGGTGTACCTAATAAAGTGTCTGGTGAGTGTATATCAGTTCCTTCGCTTCCAAAGGAGATATCCCATGACTCTTGGCATGTTAGGATAAGTGATCCCTGAATACTTAAGATGTTTTGGTTAATATGTGAGTCTATTCAACGTGTTTAATTGACATTACAAACTAATTAATAAAAAAAAAAGACACATGCTCACCCAGGCAAACTCCAGATGTCTAAAACAAAACTTTTCCTCGTGTCTGCTTTAACCAGCAGTCATAATCTACAACACACGCCCCCAAACGTTAGCTTATGCAAATACTCCCCGCGCAAATGACAGCAACATCCATATGATTAGCTGAACATAAAACTAATTTATGGTTCAGAGACAAATATTTACCTGCCGTCCCCAAGGACAAATGTCTGGGTGGTTTAGCACAGCTTGGAGGGAGGAGAGCAGGGGGGGGAAAAAGCATGTACTTCTTATATATAGTCAACTTTTTCGAGAAGCTTATTCTGGCAAAGGTGCCTGATGAATGGGGTTCCTTTCTTAAGCCCTTTCAGGGAAAGAAAATAAGCTCAACATTGCAATTTACCAAGCCGTATAAATCAGCTCATGACCACAAATAATTCCGCGAGCGGAGAATTTATATGTTTAATTACACCGTGCAGGTGCCAGGCTTGTCTTCCTCATTACTCTAAGATATATGAAACACGCTTAATAACATGTACAACAGCAGGACAAAAGGAAGACAAAGCAATTAGCTGGGTGTTATTTAATAAGCTACTTCCACGCGACGCTCCGGTTTGGCCTAGTATTTCATAACCTACATCTCATTTCACAATGAGAGTCTTCCAGATTACCTAAGAACAGTTGCCTGTGTTAATTGTTATTTACATTCATCATGACGATAGTAATTAAGAGGTGGAGGTGGATTCTTCCCTTAAAGCGATAACGCTATTCTTCTTGGGGTACAGCGGGCTACAGTATTGGGGCGTATATTGTGGCCAAACACTGGAGACCTTTAGACAAGAGCTGCTGTTTTTATTGCTTCAAGCTCACAGCCTCTGAATTTCCAGAAGGGCAGCTTTTCTGCACAAACCTGAGCATAGCATTCTACCTTGATTATATAGCCACGGTTTATAATCATCCCAAATCAGTGCTTGTTTGCAACAGTGTCTAGATTTTGGAGCAGTAAGAGACAACAATTTTTGTTGCCAAAAATATAATTCTAAGTATAATCCAGTAGTTTGTATATGCTGGAAAATAATTTAAATTTAAAAGGATATACTGTATTTTATGGACTATTGGGGCACCATATTATAAGGTGCGCTATCAATGAACATCTATTTTCTGGTCTATATTCATACATAAGGCACTCCAGAGTATAAGGCGCATTTTAACCGACAATAATAAGGAATAAGGGTGTCACCATTTTTCCCTTCTAAATCAGCAGGTCTTACTGCTGGTTGAGACGCTTAAGTAAACAAAACTGTAATTTCTTTCAAAGTAAAACAAGCGCTGGATGCTAATCTACACAGATTTCTCTCCTGAAAACTGTTTATTTGGGTGATTTCCAATATTTTATCGCGGTTAGCAGCAGCACTAGCCACGGTTAGCTCTAGTAAATGCCACCCAACAGTGTTAAACCAAGGAACCCTGAGTGTTTTGGTAATCCAGGGCACTATCAGATAGCAGTTTACCCATGTAGCTTTGTTTAATACGGGAAATACACAGTCTGATATAATTATCTCTGAACAGCGAAGGAGCTAGCACTGTGGTTAATGGCTAATGCTAATGCTGCTGCACCCAGTCTTAGTGCTGGAAATACTTCACCAAAAATCACCCTTATAACACTGTACTTTAGCGGCGTGGCTTTACTGCCCCTTAATACCTGAATGGTAAAGTTCATACATAAGGCACACTGGATAATAAGGATAAAAAATCTAATGATTTAAAAAATGTGTGTTCTGGATGTTTAATAGAAATGAATGGTTCCAAAAACTATGACAAGTTGTGTTCAGGACCTGCAGGAATAAAGCAGCCCTAAACCATGACTCTACGAACACCATGTTAGAATACTGCTTGGTATTTTGCTTTATGGTGAAATGTGGTGTTACTTTTATGCAGAAGTAACAAATATCACATATTACAGTTTAGACTAAATATTAGACAAAACATTATCTTAAAAGTTCTGGGGTCACCTAGATGTTTTGTAAAGGCAAGAGTAGTCTTTGAGTTTTTTTTAGTAAACAGTGATGTGGACCCTTCAACTCTACCATGAAAGTTATTTCTACCCCGTGTCTTTCTTTTTTGTCAAAGTGTGTGTGCTGACCATAACTGACGCAAGTGAGGCCTGCGGTTCTTTATTTGTGTTCTTTTGTGACCTTCTAGATGAGTCATTAATGTGCTCTTGGTGAAATTTTGGTAGGCCCATTCACCACTGTTCTCCATTTGTGGATAATGGCTTTCACTGTGTTATTTTGCCTTTGTAACCATTTCCAAAATACCAGATTCCAATGACTTTTTTTCCACATCTGCTGAGACCTTCTAGTCTGCTCCACATTGGCAGAAAGGTTATATTTAAGTGATGCTTAGATTTAACATGTTTAGATATTTTGATTCTTGCATTAATTATGTAGTTATGTCTTGGTGTGGATAATGAAATCTTTACACTGTATTAAGATGTATATAATAACAGTTAGTTGACTAATATGTAGATGTGGATAAGCTGATTCTAGTCTAGTCTGGGTTTTCCTTTTTGCACAGTTAAAGATCACTGTTAAACAGACCTCTTTATTGTTTAAGATGATCTTTTCATCTGCAGAGATGTGTTTCTCTGCATCTGATCAATTTTAATATATTATCAATGTTATCAATATTGTTTTCAATGGTGTTACTGGGTAAAAAAAGCAGTCAATGCTGACAAAGAGGAAATTTTCTCTTTAAGACCACTAGCAGAGAACTCTCTGCACACTGAAAAAGTGGATTTTCACACAGGTACGCTCTTAAAGCGTGATTGTGTGTGCAAGATTTCCAATACATCTCTTGTTTATGGAACACTCTGTGTACTTATTGCGCATGTGACAGAACATAACCAGAATGCTTTAATAGTGTGGCAAAGCAGTTTCCAGGTGGAACTCATGTTTGTGAACTTTGGTTCTGCCTTACATTCCAGGGTTCATACATTTTTTAACCAATACATTTCCATGATTTTTTCATGACTTTCCCATGCCTTCAAGGCAAATTTTCATGACCATACTATTTTTAAAACATTAGTGCAGACAGGGTCAATAACAAAAACTACTTAAACTATAATCAAAAGTTATTATAGTAGGCCTAAAATGTATCTTTCTGTAGGATTAAATTACTGAATTAACTCTGAGTTGACGTATTTGTTCGCTCAAAATATCAGGATAAATGGAAACACAAAGATTTGTAGACCCAATTTCCATGACTTTTCCAAAACTTTCTGTGTATTTTTATTTTTCCAAAATTTATCCAGGCCTGGAAGTTGATATTTTTAAATTCACTGACTTCAACTGATTTCATTTTTTTTTTATGACCGTACGATCCCTGCATTCACACTTGGATCTTGAAACTTGAAACTTACTTGAAACTTACCTATAATCAATACATATTGTATATCGTTGCTGTCCAATGAAAAACACTTATCTCCAAAACAGCAACTTTAAAGGAGAGAGAAAAAAACTTGTAAACTTTCAATGGAAGTCAATGTAAAAAGAGTTTATTTCAGGTCATTTTGAAGAGTTTCTATTGGTCCGTTCAGCAAGACATTTTGGCACAGTGTAAGGGACAGTTTGTCTGTTCAAATTATGTAGTGAACTAAAAATCGACAAAAATGGAGATAAGTGTTCACAAGTGTTTCATAGGACAGCTATGATATTCTCTGTGGGACTACACAAACAGACTATAAGCGCTATACATAACATGGCAGTTCTGGATGAATAGTAGTAAACTGAACAAACACACACACTGTTACACCTTGATCTCTTAGTATAAACGTTGAATATCAAACATATTATAGCTGATCGGCTATACCTTGAGAAACGCAAAAGCTGTAAATTAAATGCAGGGATGAACTAAAAAGCTTTCAGTGACATGGAGACCAAGGAGCTGCCCACTGCCATTTCACCCATAGGCCTGGAAGCGAATCAAAGCAAAGCAGTGTGCCAGTGTGAGTTGTAGGGAATTCAAAGCACAGGGTCAAGGGAGTTCAGCGGAACAGAGCACGGCCTCCGCAGGAGAAAGAAAGTGAGTGTGAGAGAGAGAGAAAACAGAGGAGAGAATGAGTTAGAGAGTGGTGATGTGAAAGCCACATGTGTGCTGGGACTCTTTTCTTCATTCACCACAGTCCAGCTGCCCTCGCAACACCATTCCAGCCTGGGGGTATTTAACCAGCCAACCAGTCCAGCCAGGGCCAACTCCTGGGTGTTTTCTCTCTCTCTCTCTCCCTCTCTCCCTACCCTGTGTCTCACCTGAGGCTGTTTAGAGACCAGCCAAGCCAGGTCCACTCCACCTCCCTCACCAGCTCACCCCCACCCTCTCCACGGTGGTGGACCACACATGAGGCCTGACCTCCTCGCCCTGCTCAGTTTCTCCATGGCTGCTTGTGGTAACGCAGGCCCACTCCGCCGCACAAACACACACACATGCTCATGTTGGACTTGGCCCGAGCCGGCCTGGCACGGCTTGACGAGCGGGCAGCGAGCGGGCCGTGGGAACAGCTTGGCGAGGCTGGCCGCGTGTCCGCAGGGCTGCTTGGACACGCTAAGCGTTTTTAACAGGATGACATGGGCTACCTGGTCTGCTCAATCTGTTACAGGCAGTCTCACCGGACCGGTCTGGGCATCGGGCCGGACACAAGCCATTTACTAAAATACCATATTTACTCTAATAATACCGTGGCAATTATGGCTCTGCTAACCCCACAGGTGGCCATAGCAGTGAAAAAAAAGCAAAGGTCCAGTCAGACAGAATAACACGAGAAGTCATAAAGCCGTCTCCGTACAGTGTCTATACTGGTCTGAAGATGTTTACACAGGTCTATTATTTCATCTGTTTGGCAAAGCAGCCAGCTCACAAAAAGGTCACTTGAAGCAAGAATTAACCTTTTTTCTGCAAGAGAAAAGATGATGGTTAATTCTGCCTTTCAATGAAAGTGACAGTCCATTTAGAAACCTCTCTGGTGAAAATGTGTAATTGTACAGAACACGTAGAAAAGTACGTGAAAAAAAAAAAAACTGTGAAAAATAGGAGTACCATGTATTATGGACTATCAATGAACATCTATTTTCTGATGTACCGGATTCTAAGGCGCATTTTAAGCACCAATAGTAAGGAACAAGGATGTTGATATGTTTTAGCAGGGCACCTAAGAAGATAAAACTGTAATTCTTAAAAAAAAGTCAAACGAGAGCTGGATGTTAATCTACACAGCTTTCTCTCCTGAAAACTGTTTATTTGGGTGAGTAAAGTGCTTCTGTTTATTTACAGTAAGCTTAGACTTCCAATATTTTCAACAGCGCGGTTAGCAGCAGCAGCGCTAGCCACGGTTAGCAGTGCTTAGCGCTTGTAAATGCCGCCCTGAGTGTTCTGGTAACCCAGGGTGCCATCATCTAGCGCTTTGTCCACATAGCTTGTTTTAACGAGGTAAACATGCAGACTACAGTCTGATATACTCACCTCTGAACGGTGAAAGAACTAGCACTGCGGTTAGCGGCTAATGCTAATACTGCTGCAGTCTCTGTGCTGGAGAAACTTCACTGAAACTCCTGTAAAACGCTGAGTGGCTTTGCTGCTCCTTACAACCTGACTGGTAGAAATCATACACAAGGCGCACTGACGTTTTTTGGTAAAATTATAGAATTTTAAGTGTGCCTTATACTGCAAAAATTATGGTATATTGTTTGTTCATTTTGTTAATTTATAAAATACTAGGGCAGAGAAAGCAACTACATCATACAAACCTACCAGACTAGTACTTCTTTAAGTGGAATGAATACATTAGACACTGCAGGCTAGAATATATTTTTTCCCTTCTACCTTAGAAATACTACTGCTTTAAGTTGAAAAAAAAAAAAATAAATAGAAAATTATAGGAACTGATGCTTTAAGTCTCCATACTAAGCAAAACACCTAATCTTGACCCCTCATCACAATTTAGACTATTTTTTCTAATTTCATCTGTTAGTTAGATAGAATTAGATTCCCCTCATCACACACTGGTATCATCGAGCTGAGATTGAGAGTAAAAAATAGCACATACTTCCTCTATATAACGCAAAGCCAGCAGCTGTATCTTTATCTTAAATCCAACTGCCACTAAAGCGCAGGTTTATACTATACAATTTTTAGCACCCACATTTTTTTTTAAGCTCTAACTCCCAGTATGGCCTAGCCCGTGCTGATTGGTACTAGTCTGCAGTTTTTCGAGGCAGGCAGAGTCATCAGTTGAGAGAGAAAAGCGAGCCGTGTGAGAGGGGCACAGTCTCAAAGTGGCAGAGATGTTCTAATTAAATGTAAATTTATGCACTTGTTCACAAACTGCCACATCACACCTAACAACAGTATAGGCTGAGGAAGTACTTTGATGCTGCAACTTATCAAGATTGTGATCCTTTTCACAAGCATGCAGAGCTATATTAGGCAAAGCAAGACCTTTTGGGTCACAATCACTGGTTGTGGGAGTGGTTTCTGGACTGTGTGGTTTAATTTAAAGATTTTCTTGTAAAGCATATAAACCAGTATCAGTTCAGGAAAAATTAAGAGAACACTTCATTTTCTGAATCAGTTTCTCTGATTTTGCTATTTATAGTTATAAACATTTGAATAAAATGAACATTGTTTGATTCTATAAACTACAGACAACGTTTCTCCCAAATTCCAAATTCAAATATTGTCATTTAGAGCATTTATTTGCAGAAAATGAGAAATGGCTGAAACAACAAAAAAGATGCAGAGCTTTCAGACCTTAAATAATGCAGAGAAAGTTTTAAGAGTTCAGAAATCAATATTCCTGGAATATTCCTGGTTTTTAATCACAGTTATCATGCATCTTGGCATGTTCTCCTCCACCAGTCTTACACACTGCTTTTTGATAATTTTCTGCCACTCCTGGTGCAAAACTTCAAGCAGTTCAGCTTGGTTTGATGGCTTGTGATCATCCATCTTCCTCTTGATTATATTCTAAAGGTTTTCAATTTGGTAAAATTAAAGAAAATCATCATTTTTAAGTGGTCTCTTATTTTTATTAAAATAATTATGGGGACTGGAAATTGCCACATCTTGCCCCTAAACTATTTTAGTATTCTATTATTATTGGCTACACTACCGACCCCAGTATGCACTACAATATACTGTGTCCTCTGACGCCCCACCCCTCAACAACAGCAGAAAAACACAATGTTTTTAACTTAGCAATGTTGTCACTAGATTTAGTGATTTTTTCAGTCCCCTCTAGTGATTTATTTTCAAAAAAGTGAGTAGAAACCATTGTAGTGACTTTTTTGTACAAACATACAGTTTACACGTTTATTTCAATTGCAAAATGCTTTTTGGCACATGAATAAACAACAGAGAGTTTCGTTTATATTGCAAAATGTTATTTAAATATGCATATATATGTCCTCTGGCTCCTGGTTTATTGTTAAGTTTTTTCTTTTTTTTTTTATCTCATCCTTTTTGTAATTACGTTTGTCATCCCTGGTGTAGAATGTGAACAAGAAAAAAAAAAAACTAATGTAATCTCAAAAACTGGTAAATTTGATAAGGAATCCATTATTGCACCATCTCTAACTAGCCGGGCCAAATTTCACGTACAAGGAGAGAATAGACCACACCATTGCCACTGAGCGCACCCTCCTTCCACCTGTAAGCATGTCGTCCTCCCTTCACGTAACCAGCTGTACCTTGAATGCCACTTTTCCATCAGAGTAATTAGTTTCTATGTGGCGAAGCCTGCTTCACAGAGGCCAAATCGAATTTGCTCAATTTGGGCTAGGAAGAGAAAGAGCTTTAATAGGAGCTAACAGGCGCTGGATGTCAGCAGGCAGGATGGATGGGGCGGGATGGGTTTGGCACAGCTCCTACCTGTCTGAGCCCCGCTGGATCCCTTCCAACCGGTTAACTCTCCATCAGCTGGCTGTGCAGCGCTGTCTGTCCCAGTGACCGGCTGGCCATGGCTGCTGCTGCTGCTGCTGGGGACACACAGTAGTGGGAATAAGAGAAAACACAAGGTGATTTGGGTAAGTAACTCCTAGACTGGGACCAAAATAGTTTGTTTGTAGGATTGATAGCATGAAAAAAATCACTTTAACCTCCCTAAAGAACCATTCAACAGATCATTCTTTAAAGAAGCAGTCCCTATTTTTGTTTATATTAAAATAAAGGCAATAGTTGGAAGGGGACAAAATATTCATATTTTTTTTGTAGAATTGTCCTGGCAGGACACTTTAACTGCAATTTCTAATATATTCATTTTAAGAACAGAGTGGTCTCAGAGGTTCGTTAGATTTAAAGTAATTACTCTCTACATTTTGACAACACATCATTTCACACAGCAATTGGTTTACATTTACATTAACATACAAAAATATACTAATCTTAAAATATACATATATAATGATAAAATATTGATTTTGCTAGACCCAGCCCCAAAACTGTTTAACTATAGTTATAATAATAATTATATATAACTATATATATAGCTCTGGAAAAAAATAAGATACCACTTAAAAATAATGATTTTCTTTGATTTTATCAAATTGAAAACCTCAGGAATATAATCAAGAGGAAGAGTGGAAGATGGATGATCACAAGCCATCAAACCAAACTGAACATGGCATAACGTTATCCAAAAGCAGTGTGTAAGATGCATGAAAACAGTGATTAAACAAGGATTATTTATTAAATGGTGATTTCTGAACTCTTAAAACTTAATGAATATGAACTTGTTTTCTTTGCATTATTTGAGATCTGAAAGATCTGCATCTTTTTTTGTTATTTTAGCCATTTCTTATTTTCTCATAAATTTTTATTTGGAATTTGGGAGAAATGTTGTCTGTAGTTTATAGAATAAAACCACAATGCTCAAGTTTTTTCCTTTAACACTTTTTTTTTTATCATTAAAAGTAACCTTTTTAGAGTGTACTGAATCCAACTGTGTTCCTTTTTGTAATAAGATGCAGAGCTCTGAGGGCATTCAAGACCAATGATAAGCAATTCCGGCCCAAGAGAAAAGTTTTTTTTTTGTGTGTGTGTGAGCAGAAGCAAATTATATTTTAAGCAGCTTTCCTTTTGTTCTTGTTTTGTTGCTTTCTGGACGGAATTTGATTCCTCTCCCCTACAACATGGCAAGAGAGGCTCCTGTCGCACCTGTTTTCTGGCAGGGAGAGAAGGATTGGGCAGGGCTGCACCGGGCGAGGGTTATTTTATAATGAGCAGAGGCAATACTCACAGGCACTGTCAGATGTACTCTATCCCACCAGTGAGATCAGCCCAGAGAAAGAAAAAGGGGGAAGAGGAGAGAGAGGAGAGGAAAAACAGGGAGGAGAGTGATGAGAGACTGAGAGGGAAGAGAGAGGAAAGCGGCGGATGAGGAAAGACAGGAGGGAAGGATGACAGTGCCAGGAGCCAGCTGCTGCAGCACCGAGCGCACACTCTCGCGGAGTGGTGCATGATGGGACACGAGCTGACACAGGCCATGAGGTCACTGTGAGATGGCGGAGTTGGATTGATTTAATAGTAGCCCCTTCCACACTATCCTGCTCCCCACCGTCAAAAACAAGCATGCAAAACAAAGTTGAGGAGGAGACGATACTCACGCAGTACTAAATACAGACGAATAAAAATGATAAACAGAGCGGAGGATCCGGCGTTTGGATGGCATCCGACGCAATCACCCTGTAAAGTGCAGTTTATAGCCCCTTCTTTATGAGCAATTATGAGGGCAGGTGGATGAATAAGAGACTCCCAGCCTTGTTTAAAAACCATCAAGTTGAGAACAATGTTGAGAACAAAGATGCTTAACGTCCACCTGTATGTATTAAAGGAACAAGATCTAATTTGCATATTTTTTCTCTTAGCTCAAATTTAATCTAATGTTTGCTTCTTTACAGACTGTTTGCTTTGCACCACAGACACAAAAGTGTGTGTTATTGATAATAGAGACATATGTCCGCCCAGTTAGCACTTGTATAGTTACTACCTAAAAGATAAAAAGAGAGAAAAGCAAATAATAACAGTAGGCGCAACTCTGAAAGTGCATTTTCTGTACTTTTTATTTGAAACCAAAAAACTTACCCTCACTTATAAACAGATTCATTTGTGAGATCTAGTCGCAAATATAAAGTTAACTGTCAAAGAAATTCCATAAACTTTTGTTCTTACTTAAAATGAAGAATAAACATCATATTGTTAATCTTTAGGGTTTTTTTTTTCTTTTTATTAACTAATAATTTGTAGTTCCATGATTGCTTTTCAATTAGTACTGATGTTTTAGGTGTTTGTGTTGGTATTGTTTTAGTATCAGTATTGAGATATTTAGGCAGATATCACAACAACAGCTTATTGAGTTTCCTGTGTGCACATTTTAACATATTTTTTGGAGAAAATGGACCAGAACCTCACACTCAATGGATACCAGGCTGTTTGGAAACACAAGGAGACAATAAAGTATAAGTATAAAATCTAAAGAGGACATGACAGGCTTAACAATGTTTTTACTACATTAATGTTTTTAGTTTTTATTTCTTTTTGTGATTTATTTAATTATTTATTTATTTTTATACAGGCTAATTTAGCCACCTCTTGCATTTACTAAAAACTAAAGAAATTCCAGATACCAAACATGTCAAAATAGGTGCAATTTTAGTAGTGAAGCTTCATTTTAAAATTTATTTCACTTGTATTTTTAACCTCTAAATGGCCAGGCACCTGTTTACATCTCTGACCATCTGTCGGTTTACATTCCAGCTCAGGACCTTAGATCTGCAGATGGGATTGCTATGGCGGGTTCTGACACCACATGATGCCATAAAACGTATAATATATAGCAAAGAAAAGTAGTAAAAGCTACTAATTTAAGCCTATTTTTTGCACACTTTTTTAAACAGCGTTTAATAGTAATCATATATTTTTTTAAGTTTAAATATAAACTAAAAAAGTAATAATAAAAATAAATAGATAGCGTAAATGCTCTTAAATGATGCTAAAACATTATTGTAATCTTGTATTATTATAAAATATTTTTGAGGCAAAGTTTGCAACAATTTTTAAACAAAGTTTCAGCAAGTTCCAGTATGTGTATTTTTTTATTTAAAATATTAACTCAATATTAACTTAAAAATGAACTAAATAACTTAATTAAAACTATGAAACACATTTTGACCAGATTCCACACGCTCTGCTGGTGTAGAGGAATGACATTTATATGAATATGTATGTGTGTATGCATTGAGTATGTGTTTCTGTCAAGGTTGTTTGGTTTAACACTCTGGAGTCTAAGGTCTGTCAGACACTTTGGAGGTAGTTTAACAAGCCTTGACATTTTTAAATATTTTACCAACCTACAAAACACAAATCACAAAGTGCTACATATGCTTATACTCAGCACTGATAACTGAGAGCTAGAAGAATGTTATACAATACAGTATGTGTTATGGATAAGGGATGCATGAAAGTATTGAAATATCAAAGTTTCACAAATATTTTGTTTTGCAATATATCATTTAGAGCATTTATTTGCAGAACATGAGAAATGGCTGAAATAACAAAAAAGATGCAAAGAAAACAAGTTTATTTCGTAACATTTTTAACAGTTCAGAAATCAACTTTTGGTGGAATAACCCTGTGTTTTAATCACAGTTTACATGCATCTTGACATGTTCTCCTCCACCAGTCTTACACACTGCTTTTGGATAACTTTATGCCACTCCTGGTGCAAAAAAATCAAGCAGTTCAACAATTATCTTCCTCTTAATTATATTCCAATTTGGTAAAATCATAGAAACTCATCATTTTAAGTGGTCTCTTTTTTTCAGAGCTGTATATGTGAGACACCAATGATTAACCAAGACAAGATATTAATAATGTTTTTTTAATTTATTTGAAATTGCAAAAATATTGCATAAAATGTGAACATTAAGATATTGATGCAATATTGAACAATATAGTGTGCAGCCTTAGTATCAATTTGTAATGAATAGATTGCATGTAAAGATTGATGTCAGACTACCAGCTACCAATGGTTAATTAACCCCTGACCACTAAATATTTTTATTGTACTCTGACAATAAAAAGTTTATATTTTACGCAACTTTAACTTTAAACTTTATTTAGAGATACTTAGTTTTACCTGGGGAGATGCGGTTATTCATTTTTAATTATTAATATTATTTTTTTTCTTTTAAAAAGGGCAGCAGGGTATAAGATAATCCACTTTAATTTACTTAGAAATATGCGCCAAAAGTCACGTTTATTTTAGTCATGGTTATATACATAGCAATATAGCACACGCTTCTGAGAGGCGGTGCTTTTCCTGGCGGGAGCACTGAAATCGGCACAACACAGTTTGGAGCGACTACACTAGTTGAACGAGTCATGCTTTGGGAGCACGGATTGCCAAGTGTGAGTACACCCTAATATACCACCACCATGCCAGTGTCACTGCAGTGATGAGAATGACCCATTACTCACATATAAGCTGCTCTGTGGTGGTCCTGAGCAGGAACAAAGGATGATAAAGTATATGCAGAGAAACAGAAGGACCACAGTCTGTAAGGACTGTAAAAAAAGAGGAGGCGGTGATAACGTTATAATGGGTTAATATATGTATGTATATTGTTATGCTCACAATGTATCGCATTATACTGAATCATAACTCCTTTATTGTGCTCTGTATCATCTTTTGAGGTTCGTGCCAACACATAACCCTAGTGGACAAGTAATAGGCCACTTCAGGCTTCAGTCTTCAGGCTTCATCTTCAATTCAAACCTGGCTTTAAGTTTAGTTCCCCATGCTTGAGTCTCAAGTAGAATCTAGAAGTAGAATCCCTCCTATCTCCTACCTTCTTCTGCACAGGACCCACCACTCTCCCGACCCACTTCTACACATCTGGGTCAGCCTCTGAACTTCTTCAATTCTGCACCACACACACACAGAGCCTATTATACAGTTCTATATGGAATAACGAGTGGTATACTTCATTCTGGCTCCACCACTGTCACTGAAGATTTTCGCCTGCCTGAGCATTTCTTTTTTTTTTCTTTTTTTTTTTGCATGCATGTTTTTTATTTTTTTTTCTCCCCCCCTTCTCTCTTTTATAGCTCCTCTGAAGTCTTCATTTGTCCAAGAGGGCTTTAAATGGTATCAAAGCAGAGATTAGAGGAACATCACAGAAGGTGCGGAAAAAACAAAAGGTGTTGCGCCGGGCTGCGCGGCTGAGAGTCCGTTCAGATCCATAACATGAGAGAGGTAGACTTGGGCTCAGCCCTCAGCACTCCGAGGAGGCTTTAGCGGGGGCACGGGGGAAATGATTAAAAAGCTGCGCTGTTTTAGCTGCTTCCAAAAATAAGTTCGCTTTGATGTGTCGGGGTGTTAAAGGCAAGACCAGCAGGTTTGTTTATTTTTTTTTTATTTTTTATATATTTTTATATATATATATATTTTTTTTTTTTAGTTGGACAGGAGCAAAACAGGTAAATGACATGGCTGTCCTGTGCTTCCTTGCATGCCCGGGGCCCCTGAGCGTTCTCTGTTCTACAGAATGACCCCTCGCAGTGAAGGAGAGAGAGAGAAAGAGAGAGACTGTGTGTGTGTATTTATATATGTGAGAGAAAGTGAGTGAGAGAGAGTAAAACAGAGTGTGTGTGTGTTTGTGTGTGTGCATGTGTGTGTGTGTGTGTGTGTGTGTGTGTGTGTGTTCACGAAGCCCAGTTAGAGCCCATTTCTGCGAGGGCCCCTGGCTAGAGTGTTCAAACAGCCGTGATATTGAAATAAAAAGTGTGCAGGAGCGTCGGGGTTTGGAGCGATCCATAGCAAGGTATTGATCAAGGTTAGCGCTCTGCAAGAGAGCGCATCATCCTGACCGTGCCGCTGGCTGGATGGTATCACACACACACATACACACACACACACACACATACTGCAAGTAGGTGCCTGCTCCAAAAAACTGGGATTCCACATCTGAGCTAACAAGGAAATCTCCTGGGCTCTGCAGGGCTCCGAGGAAGAGAGAGAGAGAGAGAAAGAGAGAGAGCGCAGCGTTTTGTAGCGTTTTTCAAAAACTAACTCCGCTCAAACAGCGAAAGAATGCTGAAGCGAAAGTGAACAACTCAGCACCGGCACAACACATCCCTGAACCAGCACTCTCAACTCTCGGCGCAAATTACAAACACCTTCAGGCTCGCAGGAGAACTCTTATTTTCTCACTCAAAGCCGCCGCTTTATGCAGGCATGCTAGCTGTGATAACCGTTCCGTTAAACATCTCGGCCGGCTAAAAAAACCCCGCGCCGCTAAAGAAGCGAAGTAAGCAGCAAACTCTTAAGTCAGTGTGATGTTTAAAGGGAGGCCGAGAGGATTTACACACTCTTTCATAGACGATGTGGGACTACTCAGGTTTTTTTATATAAAGCACAACCTGCCAAACACGTATGCGGTTCCACTCAGCTCAGACCCAGGCCTGGGTTAAAGCAGCAGAGCGCGCTTATACTGTGCATGAGGAAACCACTCCTGCCCCTATAGGGATCTCTTCTTGATCAAAAGAAAAAAAAAAAGCTGAGAAATGTGCTTTTTTTTTTACTTTTAGGCAAAAAGCCAACTTGAAATAATGACATAAATGGAATTTATACAACCTCATTAAAAAGCGTCTCTTTGTGTCTTATGTGGTTTCGGCACATGACAGGAATGACTGTAGTTAAACCACTATACTCCACATGTGCCTACCTAAACCTGCCCTAAACCTGCTTGTGGTATGAAGAGAAAAACACACACACACACACACACACATACACACGCGCACTAGGCACTAGGGTCTGCCTAATATACAGTGAAAAAGTGTATGGTAAAAAAGTTTGGGCACTCCCTGATAATTCTCATGATTTTCCTTTAAAAAAAAATCATTGGTTGTTCAGTTCAGTAATTTCAGTTAAATATATCACATAGCAGACGAACACAGTGATTTTTTGAGAAGTGAAATGAAGTTTGAACAAAAATGATGCACGTGCATAATTTTAAACTTTAGCAGAAATAACAGCCTCTAAAAACACTTCTTATAGCTTCCAATGAGAGTATGGCTTCTGAAGGCTTTTGAAGGTATTTTGGACCATTCTTCTTTAAAAAACATCTCAAATTCAGTCAGATTTGATGGTTTCCAAGCTTTACAAATCACACTGCAGATTTTCAATAATATTCAGGTCTGGGGCTGAGATGATCAGAACGTTGTGCTTGTTCCTAAGTAAATTTTGAGCAGTGTTTAGGGTCG